>NC_052350.1:1145809-1216049 GCF_009727055.1 Benincasa hispida | reverse complement strand
ACAGATGAATCTTTCACAATTGCCTTTATGGTTAATAACCTCTCTTCCATATAGAAAATTTAGTTTTCTATTTAAGTTAAAGTGTATTACTGATCATCTGTATTGCAATTCTTATTTTTTTTTGGTTGTTTCTTATCTATTTTGCACTTTGACATGGATAGAATGTTAGATTTTATACACTTACGTGGGGTTAATTTATTAATCATAAAGGCGTTTGTAAAATGGTTATTAGTTAAAAAAAACTCATAAGAATAGAATGGTTTTTTTTTCCCCTTATTTTTCTAAATTAAATATTGTGATGGTTTGATATATTGAGGGAAGGCATTTTATTTAAAAATTATGAAACTTTGGAAGGCTGTGCATGGCACTGGTGGCAAATGGAAAATGGATAGAAGAAGAAGAAGACTAATATATATTAAATTCAATTTCATGTCAAGCACGTTCAAAGCGGTGCCCAACCCAACCATTCTCAGAAACACAAGGAAAAATTCAAGCAATAAACATCGCCTTTGATGAATTTGGACTGCCAGATGAACCAACCCAACAATTTTCAATTCAAAATTGCAATCATGGCGTATCTAGAATTTGATCTCATTCCCCTTACGACTTACGCTTATAAATACCTGATTTTCTTCAAACCCATCACCGGAAAATGGCGAGGAAACACACCCGATTGCAGAGGGTGAGAGTTTCTCAATCCTCCTCCGCTTGTTTTCAGGTCTGTTTCCGGCAGATTCGAACCAGACCAACCGCCGATTCGATTCAAAATTTTCAGAGGGAGGAACTTTTAGGGTATGGGGCGGATGGGTATTGCACGAAATCTGTGGCTCTGACTGGTAATAGAATAATGATTGTGGTTGATTCTAGTTTTGAGGGTAAAGGAGCTCTTGAATGGGCTCTGTCTCATGCTGTTCAGAATCAGGATTCTATTATTCTTCTTCACGTTTCCAAATCTTCAAAACAAGGTTAAAACTAGGTCTAATTTTTGTTGATTAGCTATTTCTTCTAAATGGGATTTCTGTTTTTCTGAAGGGGTGTTTGATGTTTTGCAGGCGTTGTGTTTGATGAAAAGCTTGACATGAAGGCTTATCAGCTTCTTCTGTCTTTGAAGAATATGTGTCAAATGAGAAGGCCAGGAGTAAGTTTCTGTGTTGTCTTCCATTTTTCTTTTCCATATGAGTCTAGAATGGAAGATTGATTGTTATGAATAAGGCACAATCAAAATTTAGTGTAAGAATATGTTGTCATGTCTTCCGTTTTCTTTTCCGCATGAATCTAGAGATGAAGAGGAGACTGATTGACGGGTTAATAATGAGTAATATAGAATCAAATTTTTAGTGTAAGAACATGTTGTCATGTCTTCCATTTTCTTTTCCACATGAATCTAGAGATGAAGGGAAGAGTGAGTTCAGGTTAACAATGAAAAATACATAATCATAATTTAGTGTATGTTGCTAACTAAGACAATGGGCTCTTGGTATTTCTGTATTACTCAATGTAATAGTAAGATATTGTCCCTCTAACTTAATCCGTTAGTTTTGCTTTTAAATTCTACAATATGATCATGTCATACCAATAGGAGAAGCTTTCCTTATTTATATACTAAAGATATTCTCCATTTCAAAGTTCTAAAACATATGGAAGTCTGTTTGTGTAACACCCTGATGACCCCGATATTCCCCTGTGACCTGGTTATGTTATCCTCCCTTGCCTTAAATGCTTTTTTCCTCCCTTGCCTTGAATGTTTTTTTTTTAAAAAGTGAAAGTTGTTCCACAAATCAGCACAGGTTTTTATTAGGATGCTTTGTCCTTACTCACATGCATCCTAGAAAAATTTCTAGGAGGTCACCCAACACAGGATTGCTCCAAGCTAAGCACGCTTAACTTTGGAGTTCCTATGATTGAGCCACCAAAAAGGAAGGTGCACCTTGTTGGTATAGGTAGTAACTTTCAAACTTTTTAAGCCTTTCTTAACCATACTTTCATGTCCTCAGGATCCCTCTCATTCGGATGTGATATCGGTTCATTTATGTACCCCTTCTGAACTCGGGTCGTTACATGTTTTTTCACAGTTTGCATCCCTAACATAGCTTATGTGGGCTGATGGTTTCTACCATGTCATCTTATCAACACTCTTTGTTCTATTTGTGATTGGGTGCAAATTTGAATTTTTGGCTTGGATATCAGTTCTTTTGTAATTATAGCCTCCTTATGATTTTAAACAATTGGAGGGCTCTTCTTGTTTGATTTTGCTTTAGTGGGGGGTTTCCTCAACCCCCGCCCTTAGGCTATTCCTTTCTTTCTTGGTTTAATGCATTTCTCTATTTCTTATATATATAGATAAATCAGTTGAATGTGGATAATAAGCAGAATGAGTTAACTAAAGAAACATGACACTCAAAAAGAACCCAACTGAGATACGTTACAATGAAAATTAAGCGGAATGCATTATTGTTTAATTTCAGGTTCAAGTAGAGATGGAATTTCTACAGGGGAAGGAGGTGGGTCGTGTGATTGTAGAAGAAGCAAAGAAACAGCGAGTTTCTCTGTTGGTTCTTGGGCAAAGAAAGCAATCCCCGTTCTGGTCACTGATAAAGAAGTTCAGTACAAACAAGAGAAGGAATCATGATGGGATTGTGGAGTATTGCATCCAAAACTCTTCATGCCTGACAATTGCGGTGAGGAGGAAAAGCAAGAAACTAGGAGGATATTTGATCACTACAAAAATTCACAAGAATTTCTGGCTTTTGGCATGAATCTGTATGTTAGAGTTTCTTCTTTCAGCTGCCATTGTTGTTTTTGTAGAGAGAAACAAGATCGAAACGTTGAGGCTTCTGATATTGTAAGTCTTATCTGGCCTCACTTTTTGCTTCTTCTATGACGATGGAGTGGCAGTATTACTCAAAAGTAGAAAACCCAGGAAAAGAAAATTACGTAGAAATTTGTAAATTGATCTTCTTTTTCGACTTCCTTGTTATTTGATTCAAGCTAGAAGATTATCATAGATTCGGGAGGGAGCCTTTGTTGTCTCTGTCTTATAGGAGAGAGTATTAAAATTCAGTCTTTTTGGTAAAATATTGAATTAAAAAGTGAAAACTAATTGAAAAGGATACTTTAAAAGAATCTTCCTCGATGGGATATGAAGCTAAATTTAATGAAGACAGTTCTAGTCTTGAATTCCCAAAGAAGATATAATATTACTTACAAAATTTTACACTAGAATGACTCCAGAACAAGAGGTTCTTATTAACTCCATATCCTCCACTGCTTGTTTTCTTATTGAAGAATACAAGTCTTCTGTCATCCTGAGTATAGCTTAACTAGTGAAGACATATTCTATCAAACAAAAAGTTAGACTTTCTTTTTGTCTTTCTCGTCATGTTTAGTTTGAGGATGCACCGAAAGGTGGAGCCCGCCCAAGCAAATCTAGTTTTTGAGATTGTAATGACCAAACTATGGTATGACAGCAGCTTTGCTTTGTCTGTAAATCAGAACGAACACATTTTAGCCACAGAATTTTCAGTGACTCAATGGTAAGAGAAAAACCCAGTTGGATTCCGACAGGTACAGATAGAAACAGGGCCAAGTTAATCTCAGTTTGTACCCTTCACATTTTACACTTCTGGTCTGTATAGTTAAGGCTCTGAAAATTGAGAAATCCCCACCTCAAAGTTTAGTAGGAAAAGACTCTTTATACATTTTTGCTTGTGTGTTGTTCGGCTAGTCTTCCCTATCCTTTCTGAAGTTGAGATTGCAGTTCTCTCTCTCTCTTTTTTTTTTTTTTTTTTTTGGTAATTTCAAAGGAATAGTACCTTTAGCGCTAATAATTAAGCTCTATAGCAACATTTTTAAAGAATAGCAAATATAACCAAACCTACTAGTAATAGACTCTATCGCCGATAGACTCCTCTCAGCGATATAGTTTACCATTGATAAATTTCTCGATCTGGATCTAAATTTTGCTATATCTGTAAATTCTTTTGCATTGTGCTATATCTGCTAATACTTTAGACCTGATTGCCGTATTTGCAACTGTCATTTTCTTTAGTACAACTGTGGAGATGGAGGAGGGAGGAAGGTCATGTCAAGTACCGTTGAATTAAACTCACCTTGCCAAGTTGAGATTGTAGGTTAAAGGCTTAGTAGGAAAAGACTGTTGGTACATATTTACTTGTGGGTTGTTTGGCTACAGTTTTTTGTTATCCTTTCTGAAGTTGGGGATTGAAAGGTATCCCAGGTTAGGCTGAGGGAAGTAGTTGGGTTTTGGGTGTAGGAGGTTGTGATTGCTTAGTTGATTCATGGTAAAAACCAAACAGAAAGCTAAGGTTAAATGTTGTGTCGGCGCAGGGCATGGTTTGTTTTTCACAGCACCAACATATTTTTTCTCTTTTACTCGATGGCTGATTAAAGTTGTCTTAGATCTTTGAATTCTCTCTTTTCCTTAATTTGGGCGTAACAAAAATCTTCCTTCTGACATTCCTTTTGGCTTTTCCTTTTTATTATTATTTTTTTAATCATAAAATTTCCCATTTCGTTTTTGGATGTCTTGAAATATTAATAAATTGGGTTGCCATTAATTTTTTTAGAATATTCAAAACCAAAGTATGTATATAAAATATAACCCTACAACTTACATAAACTATTTGAATTTGTATATGGACTCAAATCCTCCCATTGTTATTTGAATCTTAGGAAATTTTCACACACCCTATAAATTATTGGAAAATTTACCTTTTTGGTTTGAGTTTTCAGTATATTTTAATTTATTGCATATTTAAATGTATTGTCATGGTAAATATATTAGTGGAATATAAAAAAAGAAAATAATTAAAAGTAGGTGCATGTAAAAGGATTTGAATGTGGTCCATTTGTAATGGGTTAAGATCCGACCATTGTGCTAGATAATTATTTTGATCACTAAAATTACTTGTTTTGTACTAATATAAAAATACTAAGAAGGATTCGAGCTCCCTGAGTCTAGCATAGACTTATGGTAAATTTGTCCTCGAGTTTAAAAGATTTCTAGCTTTCTAGTGTTATTTGTCTGGTTGCTAGAAGTAATTTTATTTTTTGTTTATTGTTTTTTTAATTTTAGTGTTGATGTGGCATTTGGAATTAATAAAATAACTTCTCTCTCGTCTTTCTCAATCTTTTTTGCTCTTATGACGGTTGATGAATGAGTCTATGGGCTTACGAAGCCACTGGCTAGATTCAAGAAATGTGTCATTAGTGCAAGTTCATCTTGCCAGGGAAAAGTTTACAGTATAATATTTACTACTCTCGTTTATAATTTGACATGTCATTAAATGATATATTCATTTATTTCATGAACCCCATATAAATTTTAAATTCTACTTGTGTGGTAAGCAAGGTTCAAAATATTGATGTCAATAAAAATTTCGTGAAACTTTATGAAAATCAATAATAATTGATAGAAATTGTTATAATTAGTTAATGAAACTTTTGATTGTGACTTAAATAGACTATAATTGGTCATTTTTAATCATCATTTCTATAAAGTAAGTCAACAATTTAGATTTATATTTCTAAATATCTCTGTAAATGTCAATGCAATAGTAGAAATTTAAAAAAGAAATGGAAAAATAATTATAAAATAATATAAGTTTAGAAATATTTTGAGGTAAAATGATGTGAAAATAAACATTTTGTATGGTAAAAGAAACAAAACTCTCATCAATTCAATTTTAAGACGAAATGATGTGAAAATTTAATTGAAAAAAATTTGAATGGGGTTAAAAATAAATATAGATTTTTTTTTTTTTTTTTTTTTGTGGTTTTTTCAAATTCAATTTCTTTAGGAATGAACGTTTTGAATTGAAAATGAAGCTGAAAATTGAGAAAAGTTGAAAATAAAAAAAAGTAGCATATTGACAAAGATTTATTGTTCCTAAAAAATGACATTGGAGTAAAACTATATAATTGCGGGTAACTAAGACTATAAAACTAAAAAAAATTGAGGTGGACTAACGTAACTGATTCTTAAAAAAAAAATTGAATTTTTTTCAAAAATTCTCGAAATTTCGTCGAAATTGGAGAGATGAAATTTCTCCCTACCGAGATTCCAAAGCCAAATTTGGATGAAAAATTTTCACCAAGATAGCAGTAAATTGAGATAATATGAAAAATTGTAGCATTTATTTTTTTTCAAATATTGTTTTATTTTATTTTATCTTATTCAAATGCCACGTCAATGTTAAAATTAATCAATAAAAAGAAACTACTTTGTTATAATTATAATTATTTTTAGAAATTTTGTAATGGTAGCACCATTAGATTTGAGATTTGCAAATGTAGCACATTTAGTAAATATTTGCAGATATAACCATCTTTGACCAATTTTGATAATAATACTTTTATTTTCCCAAAACTGCCCTTATTTTAACTTTATGTTTGGGCACCTATTCCTTTTCTTCAATCATTTGTTTTCATCTTAGTCATTGATAATCATATCATATTATTTTTATCGATGATAACCACCGGTAGAATTTTATATAAAAATAGAAATCTATTGATGACTATTATTGATAGAATCTGTATAAAAATAAATGTACGTCAGTGACTATCATGGATAAAATTCTATATATAAAAACAAAAATTTCATTGTTATGCAACTTTAAATTTACATAAATTTACATACTTAAAACTATACAAAAGTTCTACAAAATGTAATGTATAACTAAAGTTGAAAAGGAAATTCCAACATAATTTGATTCACTTGGAATATTTTAAATTAAAAGTTGGAACATAAATAGTCTTCATCCCTAGAGATTGTCATATTTCTTTTCAAGAAACTTTCTTATGGTCTTTTTTCAAAATTTTTTGGCATTATCCAAGACTTTTCTTGTTGGTTTAGATTTTTTTCATAATTTAAGGAAATGGAGGAGAAATTGATGATGGTTTTTTGAAGTGAAAAATGATTTGACAAGAGAAAGAGATGACCGTTTGACATTAGTTAAATCTAAGATGAATTTTTTGAGATGTCCATTGTAGACTTTTTAGTTTTCTAAATAGTTGGGCTGATTTTTGTATCATATTTACAATATTTTTTTAGGTTGTGCTATGAATATTATTAGTTTGAGCCTGATTATTATTTATACAACCAACCTTACATTTATAAAGATATCATTGTTTTTAGTAAATTATTTTTTTTTTGTCTACATCTTTTAAAAACAACAATTAAAAATCTTTGCAATGTCAAGTACACATGTCAACCATTAACCTAACTCCATCTTTCAATTTTGTATTTTCTTCACCATTTAGTACCATGCTTAAATTGATATAATTGTTTTATACAAATATATGATACTTTTAATTATGTTTTTTTAGATAACTTTTAATTATGATATATAAGTCTAAAGGAAGAAACTAAATGAAAATAATCTATATATATATATATATAAACCTTATTTTATAACGAACAAATAACCCAACAAACAAATATATAAAAATTTCAATTTTATTACAAAAATCTATAGAGAAGGAAGATCAAACCTAACCCAAGAGAAAAAGAAAAAAGAAAAAAGAAAAAAGGACCTTTGTAGTTAGGAAGCTGAGCAATCGTAAATTTTGATGTAATTTGGCAGTGTGGCAACGATGGGGTTACAAAAAATTGCATTTTGGATGGTAATTAGCATTGAAGGTAGCCTCGCTGGCTCATCAGGCAACTACAAAACCGCAGCACATGCTCCCATGAGCTGTGCTTTTCCTTAGCCTATGCCCCCCATTCACACCCCTTTTTCATCTTTTGGAGCAACCGTTTTGTGAAATTCTGAATTTGATTACTGCTAGCTCACACAGATCAGCCTTTACTCTTATTAGTCTTAGCTTTGTAGGACTGATTCTGATTCTGGGTACTGATTCTTTGCCTTCTCTTGGGTTTTTAGATTGAATTAAAAGGTGGGTATTTCTCAGGACTGAAGAGGGTGTATTGACTTGATCGAGATTGAGGGCTACAGTGGTTTTTAGTGAGCAAAAAAATCGATATGCTGGAAGTTATTCTGTTTTTTGATTGAATCTGGGAGATGGGTCGGTTTGGATTGTTGATTTCGTGTTGAATTGAGGGAAGTAATCGGTGAAAGATGAGGCGGCGGCCGGCTGACTTTCGCCGCCCGGTTCGACGGAGGTTTTCGCATTGGATCTGGGCGCTTTTGGGGGGTTTCACAATTGTAGGACTCGTTTTGTTTGTAGTTCATCATAATCAGAGCGAAGATCGTATCGAACAGCCCGTCCTGGTAATGCTTCCTTCTGTGCACTTACTCTTCTCTGCGTTTTCAGCTTCTTGATTTCGATTGGATCGATATCTTCATACTCGTGTTTGGCTAAATCATTGTTCACTCTGCTGCTGTTACATCAATGAATTCAATTGTTGTTGTTTTGACTTGAGGTTTCTGAGCTCAATATGATCTTAATCAGTTCCTTTACATCTTAATCACGTTGTTCTTTATGCATGCCTTCATTGTCATTCCCTGGATGTTTCAATTAAGTTTTCTTGTACAATTAGGAATGAGAATTGAGTTTGTATCAATGGCTATCATAATACTCTGGCCATCTCTGTTCTGTCTTTTAAACATTTATGGATATCAAATTTGTAAAGCAGTCTTCCTGGCAAAGAGTGTTTGATATAGCTTGATTAATATGTTGAGAAGTTTGGTTTGTATCGATTGTCTACTGGTTACTGCACTTATGAGTATTTTACAGGTGGTCCTACTTTCACAAAGGACCACAACTTTAGAGTTGCTAGGACATAATTAGGAGACAATTTTGTTATTTACATTTGCTTATACCTTGATATGGATGTTACTATGAACTGATGTGAGAATTAATGAGGTAATTGTCTGCTTCGACTCTTTAGTCAATGAGATGGAAGTGGTTGGCAATGGCAGCTTAAAGTGGATGGACAAGAAATAAATTAAAGTTAAACAACGTGGTCATGGCTTTAAATGCTCTGTTTTAAAAGAAGAGTAATAATTAATAAAGAATGAGTAAGAGGTGAAACTCTATTTGTTTGAAGTAGACTTGGTGTGGATAGACAAGAGATAGATTAAAGTTGAGCAAACTAGATCTCGGGGATGCATGGGATTTCTGTTGTTAAGTTGTCAATATCTCGTTGGAGTAATTCGAAGAATAAGTTTTCATGGTTTTAGAATAATGTGTTTAGAAAAGGGTAATGGGAGGTCTTCAGTTTCATGGTTTTGGAATGTTTGGTGATAATCAGTAATTACTGTTGTTTGAATATCATTGCTTGAAAGAAAATTAAAATAAAAGTTCAGATTGCCCTTACAGGGCAATGTGAAATATCATATGATGTTTCTGGTTTGACTCTTAATTACAGTTTCTTCTGAAACAATTAATCTATTCCATTTTCTGCCTGTTATTTGATGATGTTAAATTTTCAAGTGGTGTTCTTTTATGGTTTTAAAATTAATTTGCATTGCAATGGCTGCTGATCAGATGTTATATAGAATACAAAAAAGGGATAAAACATGAAGGGTTTAAGTTGTTGCAGTGAATTATTGACTGTGGTAAATAGTTGCTTATCATTTTATAGAATATATAGTTCAAATTGGTTGAGACAACAATCACTAGTAATCTCAAAGTTGCGCCTGAAGATGAGCAAGGGAAAAGGAACTCATAGTAATAAGAGTAATATATATATTTATGTATTAGCAAATGCTGTGATTACCAGGTTCAATATTTATCTGTGACACCCTTAAAAAACTTTTGTATCTCTGATGCACAACACCTTGACACACCCAATTTCACCTTAGAAGCACAGGTATGGACATCAGCCATGACCCAGTGGAGAGGGAAACATGTAATTTTCTAAAAGGATTAGGATTCGGACACATAAAAGTGTGTATATTGATCGAGTGCTCTGGTTGTATCTCCTCATGTCCAAACAATGATTTTTAGGACATGTTCGGGAGTGATTTTGAAATGGTTAAAATTACTTTGAAACATGACAAATCATTCAAAATAATTTTGATGGTAGAAAAATCATGTTTAAAAGTGTAAATCCAAACATTAAATAGATTTTGAATGATTAAAGAAATGTTTCATTGACTTTGAACATGACAAAAGTGATTCTAAACTTTTTAAAATCACTTCCAAACATGCTCTCGCTGACTTGGACTAATCTAGTAATCTTAGATATGAATGAATTGTGTATATCAATTGTCACTCCTCTTCACTGGAAGCCAATTCACCACAAACAATTGACTGGCAGCATCGTTTTCCCATTGATGGCTGATGGGGATTTTTCTAAGAATGTAGTGGCTGCGAGTGCCTGAGCCCTCTTTAAAGTTTTTCCTTCTCTTCTTTTTTTCTTTGCATATGATGGCCTGAATGTTGATTAGTTGATTTTTGACATGACCCCTCTTTCTCCAGGAGAGAAATTCAAGAATTGAACAAGTTGCTCATGACAGATTAAATTTCACTGAAGAAATATCGAGTGCTACATCATTTTCCCGGCAATTGGCAGAGCAAATCACACTTGCCAAAGCTTATGTAGTTATCGCCAAGGAGCATAGCAATCTTCACCTTGCTTGGGAGTTGAGCTCTAAAATCAGAAGTTCCCAGTTATTGCTTTCAAAAGCTGTGATGAGAGGAGAACCCATCACTCTGGAGGAAGCAGAGCCCATAATCAAAAGCCTATCCTCTTTAATATTCAAGGCACAAGATGCTCATTATGATATTTCAACTACAATAATGACAATGAAGTCTCATATTCAAGCCCTTGAAGAGCGGGCTAACGCTGCGACAGTACAAAGCACAGTGTTTGGGCAACTTGCAGCTGAAGCTCTTCCAAAGAGTCTTCACTGCCTAAATGTGAAACTCATAGCTGATTGGATGAAATATCCTTCCTTTCAAGAAATGGCAGATGAGAAGAAAAACTCCCAGCGAGTCGTGGATAATAATCTGTATCATTTTTGCATATTTTCAGATAATCTTTTGGCGACATCTGCTGTCATCAATTCCACTGTTTCTAATGCTGATCATCCAAAACAGTTGGTCTTCCACATTGTCACGAATGGGATTAACTATGGAGCTATGCAGATTTGGTTCCTTAGCAATGATTTTAAAGGGTCCACAATAGAAGTCCAAAAGATTGAGGACTTTTCTTGGCTAAATGCCTCTTATGCTCCCGTTCTGAAACAAATGCTCGATCCAAATACACGAGCATATTATTTTGGAGGGCTTCAAGATTTGGCAGTTGATCCAAAACTGCGAAACCCGAAGTACCTGTTGCTATTGAACCATCTTCGGTTTTACATTCCAGAGATCTATCCACAGCTAGAGAAGGTAGTGTTTCTTGACGATGATGTCGTAGTCCAGAAAGACCTCACACCACTATTTTCTCTTGATATGCATGGAAACGTGAATGGAGCAGTCGAAACCTGTCTCGAAGCATTTCATCGTTACTACAAGTTCCTGAACTTCTCTAACTCAATCATAAGCTCAAAGTTTGATCCACAGGCATGCGGATGGGCCTTCGGAATGAATGTTTTTGATCTAATTGCATGGAGGAAAGCAAACGTTACTGCTCGGTATCATTACTGGCAGGAACAAAATGCTGATGGTCTGCTTTGGAAGCCAGGCACTCTTCCTCCTGGTTTATTAACCTTCTATGGGCTAACGGAACCACTTGACCGAAGATGGCACGTCTTAGGATTGGGTTATGACCTGAACATCGACAACCGTTTGATCGAGAGTGCAGCTGTAATTCACTTCAATGGAAACATGAAGCCATGGTTAAAGCTGGGCATAACCAGGTACAAGCCTCTTTGGCAACGTTACATAAACCAAAGCCATCCTTATTTTCAAGATTGCATTACAAGTTAAACTGTACTACTAATTGATTGCAAGTCACTCGAGCAATCTCTTTGGCGCTTCCAACACATTTCACCAATGCTTTCATTGTAGATTCAAAAAGTAGACAATTTTGACTTTGTTAGGAGGTTTTGTTTACTCCACCCTAGTTTCTTGAGAAGAGAAAAAAAAAGAGATGATTTTTATACATTAGAGAAGTTAAAATGTAATGAGGAAAATGGCCCTGGGAATCCATTTTTGCTCCCATCAGCAAGCTGTAGATTTTCTTTTTTTCTTATTTTTACTCCCCTCATTGTCTGCAAGCTATAGATTGTTATTATTTACTTGTCAATTTCTTTAATAATTTGTTCGAACATTTTAGTTATGTAATTGAAATCGATTTATTGTTCATACATATGCTTATATGCTTCAGCTCAATCGTTCCCATTGAATCAAATACCATCTGGGGTTAGGCTTTTAACCTTTTTTCTGAAATTATGTGGTTTTTTTTAGTACAATAACGGTAGAGGGCTTCGAACCACAAACATCGTCGTTAATAACACTCTCGTATGTTAGTTGAGTTATGTTCGCTTTGGCTTTTTCGAAATTAGGTTGAATACAAACAAAAGAACAAACCACCATCCTTGAATGAACTTATCCTCTAAAATCCATGTTGTATGACAAATAGATCTACCAGTGCACCCTTCAAAATGATGGCTTTGATGTTCCAATTGGGATCTTATCTTGTTTTATTACATCAAGCTTAGGAGAGTAACATGAAAGCTATAAATATTTTCTTCTTTGGGTCTTTATTTATTTGTTTGTTCAATAACGATAAAAAAAATTCTTCGAGATTGTCTCTTTTGTGGGGAGCATGTTCCACTGCCCCTTTTAGGAGGTGCTATAACATAGGGAATTTTAAGTACTCGGAATTTCATTTGAACATAAATTGAAGGTTAATCTCCACCGTTAGTTTATTATAGATGTTTTTTCCTTTTTCTTTTTTACTTTCTTATTTACTAGCATTATTACTATAAATTTTGAAAACATACTCAATTTAAGATTTTCTAAAAGTAAAAAAATTAAAATTGGATAAATAGAAGTACGGACAAGATAATAATATTTAAACTTAAATTGATATTATGGTTGTAAAATGTATTGTAGGAAAAAAGGATTCTGTGATTTGTAGCATTACTTCCAGTATGAGCAACCTTGATCTTTTCAAGAACACTTTTCTTTTTGACATTCTCAAAAGTGCTTTAACTCATTTGAAATCGTTATTCTAATAATTGTGAAGTTGAAGTATTTTATACAGCTCCTTTGTTCCACCGACAGATGGTGGCCTTGAGGTTAGCAAATTAGAATTTAGAAATATGAAGCAATCCGATCTACACTCATATAAACCGTATGAAGATTAGACACAAATCTCTTTAACATTTTTTTGGTTGTCTCATTAAACAAGTTTTTGTAGTACTCAATAAACAATTCATTAATGAATTATAATTAACTTTTACTTTAAATTTAAAAATTTCACAGAGTTTAACGGCAACGATTGAAAAATGCCGTTAAAAAATGAGTATTTAGTGAAAAATTGAGGCTTAAACGTAGATAACAAATTGAAATAAAACTCAAATCTTAGAAGTAAATTATAAGATTTTAAAATTTAGGTACTACATTAAAACTAAACTCAAAATTTAACGACTAAAATTGTGGAATTTTGAAACCTGGTGACAAAGGGTAAAAAAATTTCCACAGAATTCATGAGTCGACAAGTCTCAACGAAACCAAATTTAATCTGTGTCAAGTAGCAAGAAGCTAAGACGTTATAATATTAGCAGTTGGTTGGGTTGGTACAACCTCGCCATGTAAGAAACAAAGTAGTGGCCCTCAAGCTGTTGAACTACAAAAATTTACTCCCAATTGAAGCACAATTTTCATATATGCTAAAAATATAGAAACCTAACATCTCAAGTTATCCTACCAGTTGAGGACATGCTTTCGACCCAGAGATCAAAAGTTCAAATAATGAATTGTTTGAACCATCGAGACTAAATAATCGGAAATGTGATACAATAGTCCTGCAATTTATGTTTGAAATAGTCGACCAACCTGTGAATCACTTCTGCAAAAACATCAACACATTGACTTGATAAACAAAAGAACATAACACCAAAAGAACATCTCAGTTTTAAATAGGAACAGAGTTTTGTGAAATCAGTTAGAAAATCTAATACAAATGACGTGCAAGTACTTCATACTCAACGGTAGAAGAGTAGATTATTTAGTCCAACAGAGTAAAATGAGAAATGGTTAGAAATGACTCTCAAATGTTTTCATCTTTCACACTAGCACCCTTTTGGAGAACTTGTTGAAATAGTTTTTCTTAGTCCTTCTCGGTCAAGATTGACTTCGAATAATAAACTATCAATTATTTAGACTTTCTCGATTGAATCTTTGCTAGAATGGGCATCGAGATTGTATGCAATCTTTTCCAAACCTTAGGTAATTTTTTCAAATCTTCTCCAAATTCTCAAATCTTAATATATATATATAAGGAACAATTATAAGGAACAATCTCAACTGGGAAAGACTGGAAAACTATTTCAACGAGATCTCTAAAAAGGTGAAAACTATTTCAAATTTCTGATTAAAATCAAATATAGAAATATAGGGGAATAGAAAAAAGAAATTTCAAAAAATGTTCATAAAAGTGGACATGAATTATTACTGTCTCATCGCAAGTTCAATAATGTTCTGAAGGAGGTTGTTCAAACGCCTATCACAATTCAAAAGTCAATGGCGCAGCGCTGACGGGCTCAGTTGGCGGCCAGAGGGTGCGCTGTCGCCACTCGCCAGCACAGTAAAAGCTATTTCAGCCAGCACCTTCTCTATAGGGCTATTCATAAGCATGGCAGCAAATTTAATGGGGACGACTTTGTGTAATAATTCAAGCACCAATTCAATTATATTTTAATGAACTTCATTTCATACGCTAAAATAAGGACAAGCATCTCCCTTAACCAACCATTCACAAGTATACACCAATATTATGTTTGGTACCCCTCAAGTAAATGTTAAAACTACAAACATAAGCACATGTAAACTGAATGGAAATCAATCCATTACCGAATGCTTAAGACCATTTCCATCTCATTATTAATATAACAAATAGTCTAAAGCTGTTAAAAGGATAAATAATTAGTTTTTCCAAACCAATAACTGACCCTCTTTTACTCTATTTTCACCATCCTATGTTAGAAGGTTCTTTTTTCTCTTTTTTCTCTAAAGAATATTAGATCATATAAAAGATGAGATTCAAACTTACAACCGGTTGTAAGAGGGAGTAAACATGCCTTAAAATAAAAATGAGATTTCATAACATTATACATAGAATCTCAACCCTATCTAAAAATTAGAAAGAAAAAAGGCATTCCATATCTGAATTTTAAAGATAATTCTCAAAATTAACCATTATCTTTAGTTAATTGTCAATGCTTCCTCCTTGAAGCAAAAGACCTCTAAAGAACAAATAAGAAAACTAGTTCACCTGACGGAGGCAGATTATATTTCGTGTCCAGATTATAGTTGAACCTCTCACGTTTAGAATTATGGGGAATATTTTCTTCTAATTCCTGACAAAAAGAAAAATCCATGAGAAGAGTATTGAGAACTTACCTAATGAATCTAAACTGAGCAATTAATAATATGTTTGTTTTATCCCAATTACCCTTTTATAATTAACTCCAGAAGCAAAACTAGTTTTTTAAATCAAGAATTGAAACTTTTCAAACCTATCCTAAAAGAGAAACCATGTCATTTTTCTTGCAGTAGAAAGAGAGTATGAATCTCCAATAACTTCCGAGTTTACCTGACATCAAAAGATAAGTTTAATCTAAGTCTGAGTAGTTCACTCTCTGATTCATGCATTCAAGACTTTACCTGCAATATGCTTTCTCTGCATCCAGAACGCCCTGTGTGGATGAATAATTTAGTTAATTTCCATAAAACTAGCACGAGGGAAAAGTAATTAGGATCCATAAATTACAAGTTTGAACCTTGATAATTAAACTGGCTGCATCCTTGTGTAAAACCTCATTGTATTCGTGGCAGGTCAGACTCTGGGGAAAAACAAAAGAAAAAAAATACTTTTGCGTCTTAATCTTGACCTACACATTCTTTTTCCTTTTTTTTAAGAGAGTAAATGAAAACATACTTGGACACAATTAGGGCAGCCGGTCTCTCCTAAGCAGCGGCAAGAGGTGAGAAGTTCAAAAGCAGCGTTCAACAGCTCTATGAAAACGGGTTGAATCTGTCACATGTTCAGTTAAGTTCTTAGTATTAAAAACCAAAAAGAAAAGAAATTGACCTGACACCTAACATACAAGCATAAATGGAGCAGCTACAATTTCACGTTGCTCACCTGTAGTGACAGACCAGTTCCTCCAGGATGTTGATCATACAACAGAATTCTTTCTGGAAAATAGCGAGTATCATGAGGATTTGCACATTCAGGAGCCAAGTCTGACATGTTGCATATTATGCGTCTGTAAGAAACTACTCGATGAGTTGAAAAACTACTAAACTTAAGTTAAAGGATTAACAAAAGAGCAGATTACATTTGAAGGTTCTTTTTTTCTTTATAATTTCTTTCATTTGGTGAGAAACTTGCCTATCCAAAGCTCCAACTCGTGTGTTTTAAGTTCATTTGAAACTAACTTTTAAGGAGACAAGTTAGAGGTATGCTCAGTGAGCCAACATGTTTTAATGGAAGAGATTAAGTTGCGAAAAGAGTAAGAAAGTGAACACCAAGAAGAACATGGGAATTTGGCCAAATCAAAAGATCTCTCCTCAATAGCTATCTGATAGAGTCTCGATTATGTATTCACTATTTTGGCTCAAAGTAGCCTAGGAAGCCGAGACCTCCTCCCTCTTGCAAGCTTAACAAGCTCAATTCTAAATAAAAAGTTTTCATACTCCCCCTTGCTTCTACCTCCTATCTTTATAACAAACAGCTACCCCCCTACTAACAGAATTTAACAGATTTGATCCCTCTTTGGTGGCCCCAATTCTAACTAATTTTATTCTCTCCCACATTTACATTTGTACCCTTCTTCCCAATCTTCTTATTAGCTCTTCTTTCATACTTTCTAAATATGGGAGGTCTATCATTACCCTCCACCCAAGGCACCACCTTGTCCTCAAGGTGAAAGTCAGGGAATTGCTCGGCTATTTGTGCTCCTCCTTCCCATGTTGCATCTTCTATTGGTAAATCTTCCCACTGTATGAGTACTTCAAAGTCATTAGGTGATGATATAGTTGAATCAATCTTTTGAACTCCCAAAACTGACATTGGTTTGAGCTGCTTTCCGAATAGCCCCACCGTTGGTGAAGAGAATCGTGGTAATATGGTCCCCTCGGCTTTCCTTAATTGTGAAACATGTATTACCGGATGTATGCTGACATTGTGAGGTAGGTCAAGCTTATATGCCACAGGTCCGGCCTTTTGGATTATTTGAAAAGGTCCAATGTAGTGCAGTGCTAGTTTTGGGTGCTTGTGCACCACTAATGATCCTTGACGGTATGGCTTGAGCTTGATGTACAACCAATCCGAGACTTCAAAGTTCACTTCTCGTCGTTTCGAATCTGCTAGAGCCTTCGTTCTTTGTTGCGTTGCTTCTAACGTTTTCTTCAACTGCTTGAGCATCCCATCTCTGTTTTTGAGTAGCACGTCTACTTCTCCTACTATGGCATTCCCCTGTGCATAATGAATGAGTGTGGGTGTTGGTCTGCCGTATAATACTTCGTAAGGTGTTCGTTTGATGGCTGTGTGGTAAGATGTGTTATAATTATATTCAGCCCATGCTAGCCACTTGTGCCATTGTGAAGGAGTTTCCATGGTAAAGCAGCGAAGGTATGCTTCTAAGCCTCGGTTGACCACTTCTGTTTGTCCATCCGTTTGTGGATGGTAGGATGAGCTCCTCTTGAGTTGCGTTCCCATCAATTTAAATAATTCTTCCCAAAACAGGCTAGTGAACACTTTATCTCTGTCAGATATAATGCTTCTTGGTACTCCATGCAGTCGTACAACTTCCTTCATGAACAAAGTAGCCACGGTTGCTGCGGTATAGAGGTGGCGAAGAGCGATGAAGTGTGCATATTTGGATAGCCTATCAACCACCACAAGGGCTGAGTTGTATCCTTCGGATTTTGGAGAATTGAGTTGTATCCTTCGGATTTTGGCAGCCCCTCTACAAAATCCATGCTGATATCTTGCCAGGTGAGCTCGGGTATTGGCAGGGGTTGTAGCAATCCAGCAGGGGCTAATGCCAAGTACTTGGCTTGTTGACAGACAGAGCAATCCCCTACAAATGCCTTCACTCTTGCTTTCATCCCTGTCCAAAAGAACTCCTTTAACTGTTGATACATTTTCACTACTCCATTGTGCCCTCCAATTGGATTGTTGTGGAATTCTTATAAGAGTAATGGGATGGTAGGTGACTGCGGTGGAAGCACAATACACTGCTGATATAGTAGGAGTTCTCCCTGAAGTGCATACCCTCGGGGATGTGGTTGCTTTGCTCGGATGTTATCCCGGATTGCTCTTAGTTCCGGATCCTACTCAATTTGGCTAGTGAACACCTCCTGATTGAGGGCACGCATCACGCTGATCATTGTCATTTCCATCGTGGTAGGTAGCCTAGACAATGCATCTGCGGCAGAGTTCTCCATCCCTTTCTTATACTCGATTTCAAACTCATATCCTATTAATTTAGCTACCCATTTCTAGTATTCCCCTGCTATAATACGCTGCTCTAATAAGAATTTGAGGCTTTTCTGATCTGTCCGCATAATGAATCTTCTTCCCAATAGGTAAGGACACCATTTCTGTACAGCCATGACTATAGCAATCAGCTCTCGTTCGTAAGCAGCCTTGAGTCGATGCGTAGGTGGGAGGGCCTTGCTGAAGTATGCTACCGGTCTTCCTTCTTGCATTAATACTGCTCCAACTCCTACCCCGGATGCATCTGTTTCTATTATGAATATTTGATTGAAATCAGGGAGCTTGAGGGTAGGGAGTTGGGCCATCCGCTGCTTCAAGACCTCGAAGGCCTCCTGAGCTTCCTTGTTCCACTGTAGTTTGTCCTTCTTGAGCTGTTGTGTTAAAGGGAAAGCAAGCGAACCATAATGGGATACAAATTTGCGGTAGTATCCTGTTAACCCAAGGAATTCCCTGAGTTGTTTAACTGTTGTTGGGGTTGGCCATTGGAGCATAGCTTCCACCTTCGATGGATCTGCTGCCACTCCCTCTTCTGATATAATATGCCCCAAATAATCGATTTTCCTTGCCCCAAACGTACACTTCTTAAGATTGGCCATAAATTGGTTATCATACAATGCTTGCGATACCAAGGATAGATGTTGCACATGATCACATAAAGAAGAGCTGTAGATTAGGATATCATCAAAGAATACTAACACAAATTTTCTTAAGTATGGGTGCAAAAGGTCATTCATTACCGATTGAAATGTAGATGGGACATTTCTCAATCCGAATGGCATGACTAGAAACTCGTAATGGCCTTCATGAGTGCGGAATGTTGTTTTATGTATGTCTGAAGGGGCCACCCGAATTTGATGGTATCCAGACTTCAAGTCAATCTTGGAGAAGACTCGTGCACCGGCCAATTCATCAAGGAGTACTTCAACCATTGGGATAGGGAAATTGTCTGGCACCGTGACTTGGTTCAATGCCCTATAGTCAACACAAAACCGCCAGCTTCCATCCTTCTTCTTTACTAATAACACAGGGCTTGAAAAAGGGCTTACGCTGGGTTGAATGATCCCGGCAGTGAGCATCTCTTCAACCAACTTCTCAATCTCGTCCTTCTGGATTTGTGGGTACCTATATGGTCTGACATTCACTGGTCCTGCCCCTGGCTTGAGTTCAATGTGATGTTCATGATGCCGCACTGGAGGTAGCCCCTCAACTGTCTAGAAAACGGATTGGTATTTTTTTAAAATCTCTTGTATTTCAGGTTATGGTTCCACTTTTGATCGATCTCCTTCGTCCTTTTCAGAAGTCAAGAGTGAGTTCAGCTCGAGTAGAATGCCCTGGCCCCCTCCTTTTACCAATTTCATCATCGACTTTAACGAGATTTGAGCTTTCATCAGGCTGCAGTCTCCTTGCAAGTGTACCCGCCAATCACCAACTTGAAATTCCATCTCTGACGTTCCCCAATCGCATTCGACCCGTCCCAAAGTCATCAACCATTGCACTCCCAATACCACATCAGAGCTGCCCAGGGGCAAAGGGAAGAAGTCATTGATAACAGTCAAGTTAGGGAGATTAAGAATTACCCCTTTGCAGATACCCGTCATTCTCACTGATGCTCCTGTCCCCAACATTATCCCATAACTTGTCATTGGCGTTTGTGGTAGTTTCTGGGTCGACACTAGTTCGTTGTCGATGAAGTTGTGTGATGCACCGCTGTCGATGAGGATGATCACGTCCTTGTCTCCTATAGCTCCCCTGACTTTAATCGTTCGGGGTGAGTCGATTCCTGCCAGAGAATTTAAGGACAACTCCGCCGCCTCTTGCTCGCTAGTCTCCACCACCATCGATTCCAATGTAGTCGTCATGGGCATTTCGGCCTCCCCTGATTCTTCCTCTGTTTCATTTGTTCCAGCTCCTTCTTCCTCATCGTGATATAACAAGATGCTCAACTCCTACCTTTTACAACGGTGCCCCGGTGTATATTTCTCTTCACATCGGTAGCAAAGTTCCTTATCCCTCCGATTTTGCATCTCACTGTCGGACAGCTGTTTGAAAGCTTCGGCCATGAACGATTTTCCGTCGATAACTTTTAATGTAACAGAGTTTGAAGATGTACCTGACGTGCGGGTCGGGTTGAGAGAGATTGTCTGGGCGGCCGACTGTGTGTCCTGACTTAAGTTGGAGCCGGGTTGACCCATGGTCGAATTAAGCCCCGAGTTTGAAGACGCGCCTGTAGACTTTGGTGGGTTTGGGTTGCCCCATTTTTTTCTTCGGGCTTCCTCCGTATCTTCTATTATTTGGGCCATCCTCATTTTTTCCTTTAGCCCAATTAATTTGAACATTCTCATTTCAATTTGTATGTCTTCTTTCAGCCCACTAACAAACTTACTCTCTAACGTCTTGTTTGAAAGGTCCTTAACCGCCTTGAAAGTTGCTCGAATCGCCGCCGATATGCTCGCACACTGCCGTCCTGCTTCAAGGTCAGAAACTGTGCTCTCCGATCTTCCTCTTTGACTAGTAGGAAACGTAGTAGGAGTTGCTCTTTAAACTAGGCCCAGGTATCCATCGGCATTCTCTCTTCTTCCCACTGATGCCACTCTAATGCTTCTCCTTCCGAACACAAAATCGCAGCTTCAATCTTGTCCTTCTCCGATAATCGGTTCACAACAAAATACCTTTCGACTCTATGAAACCATCCCATCGGGTTTTCCCCTGGTTCCCCTTTGAATATTAGTATTTCCAGCTTACGCAATCTCATATCGAACAATGGCACTTCCCTTCTTTCGCTGCCTTCCTCCCTTGCCGGTTGTTTACCTCTGTCTGTCACTGTCCTCTCCGATGATCCTGATTCCCTCTCCTTGGCTATTTCCGATTTCTTCGACCAGACTTCCAATGCTCGGATCATCTTCTGTTCCATAGTCTCCCCCAAGGATTCGATCTTGGCAGTCATCATGTTCTCAGTAATCTGTTGCATCTCCCTAAACCTCTGATCCATTCTGTTTTCCATTCCAACTAGTAGTAAGGTGAGTTGTTCTTCCACAACTGATAGTCTTGCCTCCATCTTCTTCACCATACCCTTTCCCACGAATCAAATGTCTCTAATACCAGATTGATAGAGTCTCGATTATGTATTCACTATTTTGGCTCAAAGTAGCCTAGGAAGCCGAGACCTCCTCCCTCTTACAAGCTTAACAAGCTCAATTCTAAGTAAAAAGTTTTCATACTCCCCTTTGCTTCTACTTCCTATCTTTATAACAAACAGCCATCCCCCTACTAACAAAATTTGTTAACAGATTTGATCCCTATTTGGTGGCCCCAATTCTAACTAATTTTATTCTCTCCCACATTTACATTTGTATCCTTCTCCCCAATCTTCTTATTAGCTCTTCTATCATACTTTCTAAATATGGGAGGTCTATCACTATCCTTACCATTGTATATACTATTTTTTCTCCCAAACCATATCCCACAGTAGTGCTTTGATGGCATTCATCCGTATGATTCTTGCTTTCCTCTCAAACCACACAAACGGATGAAAGTAAAAGAAGAAAAGAGTACACAACCTTTACGTGGAAAACCCTAGAACAGGAAGAAAAAACCACAATACAGAGAACTTTTATTATTTTCTAATAACACATACAAGAGAGGACACTGATATAAATAGATTGGTCGGAAACCCTAATACAGACCAGGGCAAAGCTAAATCACTAAAATGCCCTTATGACTAAAACCCTCTAATTTCAACACTCCCCTTCAAGTTGGGACATAGATATCAATCAGACCCAACTTGCAAATACAAAAATCAAAGCTTTGCCTAAGTAACCCTTTTATGAGGATATCTACAACTTGTTGACTAGAAGGAAAGTACGAAATACAGACTAGAAAGAATGTACGAAATACAGACACTGCCACTATCCAGTCTTTCTTTAATGAAGTGTCTATCGATTTCCACGTGTTTTGTCCTGTCATGTTGAACCGGATTATTCACTATGCTTATTGCTGCTTTATTGTCACAATAGAGCTTCATCGGAAGATCACTAACTTGATGGAGATCCGATGGAACTTTCTTCAACCAAATTTCTTCACATATTCCCAGACTCATAGCCTCATATTCTGCTTCAACATTACTTCTAGCAACCACTCCTTGTTTCTTACTTCTCCAAGTAACGAGATTTCCCCATACAAAGGTATAATACCCAGATGTTGACTTTCTGTCTACAATAGAGTCTGCCCAGTCAAAGTCGGTATAAGCTTCAATGCATCGTTTGTCGGTTTTTCTGAACATCAAACTCTTACTAGGAGTAGTTTTTAAATATCTCATGATGCGTTCCACAGCCTTCATATGCTCTTCGTAAGGTGCTTGTATGAATTGACTAACTACCCTGACAGCGTAGGATATATCCGGTCTAGTATGAGATAGGTAAATTAATTTCCCGATTAGACGTCAGTATCTCTCTTCATTGACTGGAACTTTGTTAACAGAATCACCAAGCTTAGCATTGGATTCTACAGGAGTATCAACGGACTTACATCCGGTCATACCTGTTTCTTTTAATAAATCAAGTGTATATTTCTGTTAAGAAACAGAAATCCCCTCTTTTGACCGTGCTACTTCCATTCCTAGAAAATTCCTTAATTTCCCAAGATCTTTAATCTCGAACTCCTCAGCCATTTTCCTTTTTAGCCAGATAATCTCGGTGGCATCATCTCCTGACAAAACAATATCATCCATGTACACAATAAGAACAACAATCTTCCCTGATACTGACCTCTTTATGAACAAAGTATGATCAGAGTGCCCTTGAGTAAGACCTCGAGACTTAACAAAGATAGTGAATCTGTCAAACCAAACTCTTGAAGATTGTTTCAACCCATACAGGAACTTTCTTAATTTACACACTTGGTGATCAAACTGAACCTCGAAACCCGGCAGAGGACTCATGTAGACTTCCACTTCTAATTCACCATTAAGAAATGCAATTTTTTACATCGAGCTGATGGAGAGGCCAGTCTTTATTCACAGCTACTAAAAGAAGAATACGGATGGTAATTAGCTTTGCTACAGGAGAGAAATTCTCTGAGTAGTCTATTCCAAAGGTTTGAGTAAACCCTTTAGCAACCAACCTGGCCTTGTACCTGTCAAGCGTCCCATCAGACTTATACTTTATAGTGAACACCCACTTACATCCAACTGTCTTATGTCCTTTAGGAAGAGAAACACGATCCCAAGCATTGTTTTTCTCAAGAGCTCTCATTTCCTCCATAACCGCAACTTTCCACTCAGGAATCTCCATTGCCACATGTATACTGTTTGGTATCGTTAATGTATCCAGACTCGTAGTAAGAGCCTTGAACTTAGGGGACAAATTACAGTAAGACAGATAATTGTGCAT
The DNA here is from genome assembly GCF_009727055.1 of Benincasa hispida. Classification (NCBI taxonomy): domain Eukaryota; kingdom Viridiplantae; phylum Streptophyta; class Magnoliopsida; order Cucurbitales; family Cucurbitaceae; genus Benincasa; species Benincasa hispida. Next base: position 1,192,052 of record NC_052350.1, on the reverse strand, counting down.
AGGGTACTTAGTGCAAGATCTAATACCTTTCCTCAAAGCAATGGGAAGATCAAATGAGGCATCATGACTTTTTATTTTGTTTAACCCTTTATCAAGAACATCACATTCAGTCTCCTGCTATAGAGTTCCATCCTCTGATATTCCTTTCACACACTCATCCTTACCTGCAACATTATCACTTTTTGGAGTTGTTTCCTCAAATCTCACTCTCAATTGCATCAGCCTCGCACATGGTTTCCTTGGTACAATCGTCGGTACAGTCAGAAGTATTGTCATTAGAGACAACATATATGTAATGTGGTCTCACCCACATTACATATATCATTTTCAGCACAAACATCAATATCATTAGAGACAAGATTATGAGTACCTTGAGCTGAAGTTGGGTCCAACTAATGGACTGAAACCGGAGAGACAACAGGTGGTACTATTTCCTTCTTGAGATTCTTCCTGTAGTATATTATCCACGGGACTTGTTTGGTAGGTAGGATAGTGTCGTTAACACTCAGGATAGGTTCAGGTTCAGGGAGTAAATATAATGAAATCGAAGATGTGGACCAATTAGTCTCTTCACTAGAACTCTCCCTCTGAAGATGACTAATGGGAAAGAAGGGCTGATCCTCGAGAAAAATAACATCCATTGAAATGAAATACTTTCGTGATGATGGATGCTAACACTTATATCCACGTTGATGATGAGGATATCTGACAAAGACATATTTCTGAGCATGAGGGGTAAATTTGGTGCGATTAGGACCATGAGTATGAACAAAGACAACACAACCAAACACTCGGAGAGGGACGTCAAGAGTAAAGCATGTGGTTTGGTACGGCTCTTTGAAACACTCAAGAGGAGTATGAAATTTTAGAACATGTGAAGGCATGTGATTAATCAGATATGCTGCAGTTAAGACAACATCCCCCCATAAATATGACGGAAGGGAGGTAGACAACATGAAGGAACGAGCAACCTCAACTAGATGATGATTTTTCCGTTCAGCCATCCCATTTTGTTGAAGAGTATACGCACAAGAACTTTGGTGAACAGTCCCTTTAGATGCCAAAAATTCACGAAAGGTATTGTTGAAGAACTCCCCCTGTTATCAGGATGGATGACAATTTTGGTGTTAAACTGAGTTTCCACAATGGTATAGAACTGTTGGAACACCGATGATACCTCTGACTCATCAGTAAGGAAGAGAACCCAAGTAAGTCGAGTGTGATCATCAATGAAGGTTCCAAACCAACATTTGCCGGTAGAGGTGGTGATGGGTGAAGGACTCCAAACATCACTATGGATAAGAGTGAAAGGTTTAGATGGCTTGTAAGACTGAGACTGAAACAAGACCCGATGTTGTTTAGCACGAATACACACATCACAAGTCAAAGAGGAGACATGAGCATTATGAAACAAATGAGGAAATAAATATTTCATATATTGAAAACTAGGGTGCCCAAGGCAAAAATGCCATAACATGTAATCTTTTTCAGATGTAGAAAAACAAGAAGAAACAAAACTAGCCCTATTACTATTCCTAGAGGAAGTATCAGCATTAAGGAAATAGAGCCCCTATTGTGCCGGGTAGTGCCAATCGTCGTCCCCGAGCTCAGGTCTTGAAATAAAACAATATCACGTGAGAAAACAACTTGACAACCTAGATCTCTCGTAATCTTACTGATAGACAACAAGTTGTAAGATATTTTTAGGACATGTAACACATCTTGTAAAGTTAATCCCTCAAACGGGGAGAGATGACCCTTTCATGCAACAGGAGCGAAAGACCCATCTGCAATCCTAATTCTTTCATTGCTAGCACTCAGACGATACAAAATAAATTGATCAAATGAGCCAGTTAAGTGATCCGTAACTCCCAAATCAAGAATCCATGGTTTTTTTACCACTTATACTAATAAGACCAAATGACTGAATCGAACCTGACTGGGCAATAGCACTGATACCGACAGCACCAGACTCATCCTAATTGTTCGCCTGAGGTTGAGGCTGAGAATTACCATTTGTTGAATTACTCACAAGAGCTCGTCCAGAATTTGACTTATCATATTACCGACGCCGTCTACTATTCGGATCATGCAACTTCCAACACTGATCTTTAGCATGCTAAGGCTTCTTGCAGTGTTCACAAACCGAAGGTTTACTACTCTGTTTGTCACCATCAAGTCCAGATGACTTTGCTTTAAACGCAGCGGAATCTGTGGAAGAAATAGGAAGGTTATTCGTAGCACTTGACCTGTCTTTCTCGAGACGAACTTCAGAGCAGACTTCCATGAAGGAGGGTATTGGTCGCTATCCCAATATTCGACTACGCACTGTATCAAATTTAGAGTTCAAGCCAGCAAGGAAATCATAAACCCGATCTGTTTCCTCAATCTTTGAGTACTGCACTCCACCACAAGACCAGTCCCAACACTGATCCCGGCTGGATCTCTAAATTTTGGGTTCCAACACTGGGGGAAACCACAAGTTGTGTCTGTTCGACGGCACCCGATTGGAACGACGCTGTCTGGAAGTTGCTCATCCCAATCGGGTCTACTGCCGGCTGGGCTCCATTCAACTGGTCGGCTCTGGTAGGGTCGGCTAGCTTGAGGAGGTGAAAGGCTGTCTGAAAATACCGTTCTATGGTAGTCTGCACAGCAGTGGCTATGTTGACGACGGGGCCGCCACCATCGCCCGCTGGTTGTGACTCCCCTGATTGATTTTCATTGATGACGGCTAGGGTTTCATCACGATGCTCTGATACCATGATGAAAGTAAAAGAAGAAAAGAGCACACAACGTGTACATGGAAAACCCTAAAATAGGGAGAAAAAACCACGATCTAGAGGACTTTTTATTATTTTCTAATAACACATACATGATAGAAGAGAGGATACTGATATAAATAGACTGGTAGGAAACCCTAATACAGACCGGGGCAAAGCTAAATTACTAGAATGCCCTTAGGGCTAAAACCCTCTATTTTCAACACAAACCATGTCCACGTAACAGCTAGACCAAGTTGCTCTTCGCCAAGCAATTAATTCCCACGAGCATGGAATTCAGTTTTCGTTCATTACTGGAAGCCAAAAGTTAGAGTAATAGATTTCGTTCTGAATGATAGCTCGGTTTTCCATGAGACTTTGTTTTTCGAAGACTATACGTCTCATAGTCTCCTCTGGTCTCCAAGGCAAGGTGCACCAACGTAGCAGTTGAATATAAGAGCTCCTTTTCTGCATCCTTTCAGCTGTATTGAGCTCTCTAATTAAGTTGACCAGCAGACATATTTGATCTTTCATTGGCACTCAACGCTTCCAGTCAACCAAAATATTTTCTTACCTAAATACTTGCTTTCACAGAAAATTTTCAACTTTCTGAAAAATCTGGAAGCTAGACTCTTGAGGGAAAAAAATCTACGAAATTCAACAATATACATATTCACTAAACCTCTGTTTGCTCATTTATTGTCTAATCCACATCCTTCTGCTTCTAGTATATATCTTTACCCTGCGCTAGAAGACTAAACTCCCCAAGATAATCAAATTTTTGCTTGGTTGGTAACTTTAGGTAGGATAAATACCATAGATTTTGTCCAAATATCTTCTTCTGTGATTCCTACTATGGTGCATGCAGCTTAGGACCTTGATCTACAGAGCTGTCCCTTCTCTACAGTTTCAGAACAGATTCTCTGTCTTGGGTACATTTTGTATTAGTAGGGCCCCACCTAGAGAATGTAGGGAGATGGTCGAGGGAGGTGCTTGTTACCCCCACCCCCACAGTTACAGGCGCTCATTACAACAACATGCTATATTTACATGTTCGGCAATACAGGGTCCAAAAGGGAAACCTTTAAAAGAAGATCTTAAACACATTACAACGCAAGACTTACAATGGCACTACATTCAGAAGAGCATGTGAAGCAGCATGCAAGCCTGCACGAAAGTCAAAGTTTTTCCTTTTCACCTCTTCTTTTATTGATTGTGGTACTGGAACCCAGACTGCCTGCTTAGCTTAGCAAGGAAAAATAAAATAAGCAGGAAGAAATAGGAGGTTTTTTTTTATTATTATTATTTAAAAAAAGAATGAAGAAGAAGAACTTGATGCCGAGGCCAATTGATTAAAGAATGAGTCAAGAATATCCTAATTTTTCAAATATCACCTGAGAGTTGTATGAATATTTTGGAAGTGAGAGGTTCAGGGTGTCAATAATTTGATTACTTCCTTTCTGTATTTGATAGAAACCAAACCAAGTGGTGGTAACTCTACAATCATTTGCTTGTGCAGTTGTCTTTGAGGGCGGAATATTTGGAGCTCTCCTTGGATAGGCCTAATTATCAACATGACACTAATTAGAATTGAGAACTACGGAACAATACTGTAAAAAGGCTTTTTAGGGTTTAAATTCACGTCACATTATCCATCTAAAATGCCAAAGCCACAATCCTTTAAAATAAACCAATTACAATTCTAAAAGAGAAAGATACACACCAAAATCCAAATTTAAGAAGATATGATATCAAAATGCAGATGTGAAAGTTCAGAAAGATGGTAGTAAAAGAATAGATAATAAGTCAAACATACCAAATTACCATCAATAACATGAATGTCAGTGTAATCGCGTGTTTTTGTGTAATATTTTAGATCAGCTTCTTCACAGAAAGCAAGCATAGTCGACAAATTCAAGCTTTTGACAAGATATGTTCGCCCTTGATGCATGTAGACAGCACCTTCATATACCTGAACCACAGCCGAAAACCTATATTGTTAGATTCATCGAGCAATCAAGCAACCAATGAATAGAAATGAAAGGGATCCACCCTGACAACTTTTATTATTCTCTTTGAATAAAAAATTAGAAATGATTTTGTTTATGTGCATAAATGGTTTTATACCGAAGCAGCAGTCACCTGAAAGAAAGCCTTGCTTTCCTCAATCTCTTCGAGAATTTCATTTTGACGCTGGTCTACAACTTTATATCTCTCTGCTTCAATGGCTCGGATACTAACTGAGCGGGAAGGCATTTTCTAGAAAAATTAAAAAAAGGAAACATAAAATAATAGTTCAACTAACCACAGGTTTGTATCGAAATACAATTTCTGGTGAGTGATATAAGCTTTACAAAATCCATCATCCAAATGAACAGAGTTTGAATCAATTGAGAAAATATTACCTCTTGCCCAATATAGTTCCATATACTTTTGGATGAACCACATGATGACTCAGCAATCAAATCCCCTCTATTTTTCAGAGACATTAGGGCAGTGTTTAAGCCAGGACCAAAAAAATTCTGATCATAAGCCACACATACTGGGTGTTCATATGCAGCACACAACAAATGCTGTTCAAGAACCTATGAAAGCAGCATCACGAAATATGGAGACTAAAACTTCGCCGAAGCAGGGAGTGGGTACAAATTTAAAGCATTTCTATAAAATTCGGAACCTGTTGGTTTTTAGCATCAATATGGCAGCACTCAATTGGGCTCCCAAAAAGTTTTTCAGGGTGTTTCACGAAATATTGGTCAAGAGGCCCTTCAAATGCAACATACACAGAAAGAGAAGTCTTTTCTCTCCTTCCTGCCCTGCCTGCTTGTTGCCACAAGCTTGAAAAGAATACAGCATGGAGGAACATAAAGATATGAAACCAAAAGAACCGAATTATGGACAAGTCAAAAGACCAAGGATAACAGAAAAGATTAAGGAACTTTACCTGGCAATACTGCCAGGAAAACCCAGATGCAGAGTTGCATCAATATGGCCTACATCAATACCCAATTCAAGGGCATTTGTCGCAGCAACGCCACAAAGGTTTCCCCCAAAAAAGTCACTCTCAATTCTCCTCCTATCCTGCTCGGTTTGTATTCCAACTCAGAAAATATGCACTTCATGGACAAGTTAAATTACAATAATAAGCATATCATGGGAGAAGCCAGCAGACAAAATTTTGCAGTAGGGCCAAATCAAAATTTCTTAAATCCTGGTTTCCATTCCACAATACAAACATAAATCTATAGCGATAAATAATTCTCGAGTTTCAACAATAGAGGATATCTCATATACCTCAGCAGTGTATCCAGCACGATAAGCACACACAGACTGAACCAGATGGGGTGCACTCTCCTTGAGAATTTCACGCCTATAACAATGAAAAGAGTAGTTGCAAAATTGAGTTGGAACTATCTCTAAGCAGCGAGGTGAAATTAAAGCAAGCATAAGTGATAATATAAAATATTAAAACCAAAAATCCAGAATAGTCACAACAGGATAAAAATATCAGTATCACCTACGTGTAGCATAAAACGAGTTCACAAAGTTTACGAGTTTTACAAAAAGCAATGCAGCGAAGTCCATGCAGAACCATTTCTGCAAAAAGCCTCGCAATGTCCATAATTGGGCTGAAAAGGCAAACAAGGAGTTAAATGATATAATAAAGAGATTGGTCCTCATCCACTGAAGTCACTAGATATGAAAGGTTGTTGCCTTGGATTTCTAACTGTCATGTTCTTTTTTGTACTCTGCGGAGAATCAATACCTCTCTGATAATTTTTCAAGGCCTGTACCACAGAAAGAAGCAACAAGGGAAAATAAGAATAACTTTATCATGAAAATTTATGTTCACAGACGTTCAAAGAGCACCATAATAGGATTCCAGAGGATGAAAAGTTTTCTGGCAGACGGACTTCCATCGTTTTCAATCAGCTCTAAGCTTGACAGATTTCCAAGTTCCTGAAGCATTACAAAAAGGGCATATTTCAATTCATTTACACATTCAGAAACACTGAACTCAAATTTGATTTCACTTTGATCTAATATGACTGTGAAAATGACATGCAAGGATATAATAATTGCCAGTCACTAAACCTAAAAGTGAGATTATAAGATGAGAGAAATTAGAAGGTTAAGAGCACTTCTTAGACACAACATTTATATTTGGCATTTTGGCTACAATTTAGAAGCATTTAAGAAAGCCAGCAATTAGCAGTACCTCCAAAGAAGCAATTTTTCGGTGATTTTCTTTACATATCAAGTTCTTTTAGTTTAAGCCCTACATTCTTAATCTCTCCTGAGATACTTCTTTCATGGATTACTCTTTATACACTCTCTTCTTACCAATCTCTCTAGATTTTCTATAGATTCATACTTTCCTTATTAATCTCTCTCTTCATACACATTTTTTCTAACTATGCTCTCTGTATATTAATGTCTCTGCAACCAATGTCTCACATATCTCTTCATTTTTGCATTTTCCCCCCCAATACTAATGTTTTTGTATTAGTAAATTATTGGTTGTAAAATTATTTTCGAAGCAAATATCAATCAACTAAAAAGCACATTCAAGTAGATCAAACAAAATACTTCTGTTTTGACTCTCATTCATTATGCAATTTTTAACAAAATACTTATAGTAGGAACATAAGCACTTGTAAAGCACTCTCATATACAATCTGGTAAACCTGGATTGAATCTTATCCATCATGTTGGCACTGTTTTGACTCTCATTCATTATGTCGACATAAGACACTAAACTAAATTATATCAAAGAAAACAATTAAGTTCGAGTGGAAAAGACATACATGGCACTGCTGCACTACCGAAGATGCTTCTATACATTTTCAAAAGAGTTTCACGACCAGTAGGCATCTAGACTAAAGTACATGGTTTTTAGCAATGGTCAGAACAATTACCATACAATGTTCACGGGGATTTGCAGAGGTTGCTGTGCAGAATATAAAAGAAGGATCACTTCCATACACTGCATGATAAATCAGATTTTGTTTGATAACAAAATTAGAGTTGAATATGGAAAACTCCCTTAATTTTCATTTACACACAAGGTGGTTATACAGACCGTGAGAGCATAGTCGGCGAAGTCTCCGTAGTATTAGTGCGGTATGACATCCAAATGCTCCCTTATAAGTATGAGCCTCGTCAATGACTATAAACCTGAGTAAAAATAATCAACTGATTAAGTCTTGAGGTAAATGTGCACAAGGTTGACAATTTAATTTTTTTTTGGGGTAAAAGAAACATTTCATTGGTAAATGAAATAAGGGGAGGATCCCAAAAACATAGGATGATTACATAATAGAGCGCCAATTACTGACCAAAGAAGATAAACTAAAGTGAGTAAAAGTGATGTAGGAACACAATCTTTTGTTAGTTATTTTAAAGTTTAGCTGTATTTTCCTTTAAGTTTGATTGTATAACCAGTTACCTACTAAACCGGTCATCTTTAGTGTATTGTAACTGGTTGGCACCCTATATAAAGGGCTGCTTTGTATCATCTGGGGATTGAATAAGATTTGAGGTATTTTTTCTTCCCTTGTGTGTGCATCAGGTGGTATCAGAGCCCCCAATCCAAGGCTGACTTGTCATATTCGGATCCTTATTTCCCTTCAATCACCATGGTTGCGGAAGCTTCCTCCAATCTCGAAGGCCGTTTGAATGATGTTGAACTAGCAGTCGTGGACATCAATAAACAGCTCACTACCATCACCAAAGCCAATAGAGAACCTTACACTTCAGATTAATTCCTTCACTTCCACCCGCTCGACTCCAAGAATTCCCACCGAAGGTAGAGCCAATCTTCAAGATAGCTCTCAAGAACGTAGGTTGATAAGGTTTAATGACCTTTCTTTGCTTGGTTTTATGGGAGATGATTCTGACTCCTCGGAAGATGATGAAGTATTAGTGCAAAAAACGCATCAAAGATTTTCAAGAACGCAAGTGGGAGGCCAAGAATTCCAAGAATAACCCGATTACAAGATCAAGATGGATCTACAACCTTTTAATGGTTGTATGGACATTGAAAGGTTCCTCAATTGGGTCAAGAACGAAGAAAACTTCTTTGCTTATACTAACACTGTTGAGAAAAAGAAGGTCCGATTGATTGCATACAAGCTTCAAAGTGGTGCTTCTGCAATGTGGGAGCAAATTGAGAACAATCGGAGCTATTATGACAAACCTCCCATTCGAAGTTGGCCTAAAATGTTGCGTGTAATGAAAAAGCAGTTCCTTCCCATGAATTATCAGCAAGTACTTTATAGTAAATACCAACAATGTCGTCAAGGGGAATGCTCCATTGCTGATTATGCCGAGGAATTCCATCACCTTGGTGCAAGAAATAACTTGCTTGAAACCGAGCAACAACATATTGCAAGATTTGTGTTTGGACTTCAAGAAGACATCAAAAAAATCGTTAATCTACATCCTTTAGCTTATCTTGCAGATGCCATTACTTTAGCTACCAAGATTGAAGAAGAAGAAGAAGAAGCAACTTCAACCAAGAACTCCTCCGACCATTTCCATGGGGGAAGCAACAGAATGCCTACAAGAAACCCAATCTTGAACCCAACAAATATTCTACTCCTCAAGGCAGAATTCCATGGCCTGAAAGGAAGACCAATCCAAGAAGGGAGCATCCACGAGCACGGGTAATGATGGTACTACTCTTAGAAAAGATTCTAACCCCTATAACCGTCTTACTCTAGGTAAATTCCTTCAGTATGGACTGCAAGGACATCTTTCAAACGAGTGCCCACAAAGAAGAACTCTAACCATTAAAAGAAGAGGAAGATTCTACCCAAGAACACCAAGATTCGGATGAAGATGCCATTTTTTTACATGCAGATGATGGGGACCAACTTTCTTGTATCATTCAAAAGATCCTCCTCACACCTAAAAAGGAAAGGCATCCACAAAGAAGTACTCTTTTCCGGACTCGGTGCACGACAAATGGTAAGGTATGCCAAGTAATAATAGATAGTGGTAGCTGTGAAAATGTTGTCTAAAAAACTTATAAATGCTCTTAACCTTAAGACTAAAGCTCATCCTAATCCTTATAAGATAAGCTGGATTAAAAAAGGTGGAGAAGCTTCAGTCCATGAACTATGCTCTGTCCCTTTATCCATAGGAAATCAATGTAAGGACCAAGTAGTTTGTGACGTTGTAGACATGGACGTTTGCCATATACTAGGAAGACCATGACAGTACGATAACCAAACAATCCACAAGGGAAAAAGCAACACCTATGAGTTCATGTGGCTAGGTAAGAAAATTGTCCTACCTTTGGAAAAAGGGGAAGATAAGAAACCTACAAAGCATCAGTCACAATTTTTTACATTAATTACCAAAGCTGGTTTCTTGAAAATTAAAGAACCCCTTGTTGCCTTAGTAGTAAAATAAGATGTCTTTAAAGAATCACCTGCCCCTATACCTTCCGAGGTGCAATCTTTATTTGACAAGTTTCCTATTTTAACCAAGGAGCCCTCTTCTTTTCCACCTTTACAAAACATTCAACACAAAATAGACCTCATTCCCGATGACTTAATCTTCCCCATTATAGAATGAGCCCTAAAGAATACACCATTTTACATGAACAAATTCAAGAGTTCTAAATAAAGGTCTTACTCGACCTAGTTTGAGTCCTTGTGCAGTCCCAACCTTGTTAGCTCCTAAAAAAGATGGGTCTTGGAGATTATGTGTCCATAATAGGGCTGTTAATAAGATCACAATAAAATACTTGTTCCCTATACCTCGACTTAGTGACCTTCTAGATCAATTAGGAGGAGCTTCCCTATTTTCGAAAATAGATCTAAAGAGTGGATATCACCAAATATGAATTAAACCGGAGATGAGTGGAAAACGGCCTTTAAAACTAATGTTGGTTTATTTGAGTGGCTTGTTATGCCGTTTGGACTATCTAATGCACCAAGTACATTTATGAAATTAATAAATCAAGTCTTACAACCATTTATAAATAAATTCGTAGTTGTTTATTTCTTTGATATTCTTATTTATAGTTGTTGCTATGATGATCATTTATTGCGTTTACATTCAGTATTTAATGTATTGCATGATAACAAATTAGTCATCAATCTAAAAAAATGTTGTTTTCTCAGTTCTCAAATTCATTTCCTAGGATTTATAATCAGCCCATAACAAATTAACTAACAAAAAGATGGGACCTTTTCACATTTTGGAAAAATATGGCGACCATGCTTACAAGTTGGATCTTCCTTCTGACCTTCAGATAAGTCCAACCTTCAATGTAGCTGACATATTTCCGTACCATCCATCGGATGATTTCAAGCTAGCTACTTAACACGAGGACGTGTTATTCCTCCTAAGGGAAAGGATTTAATGTAGGAACATAATCTTTTGTTAGTTATTTTAAAGTATAGCTGTATTTTTTTTTTTTTTAAGTTTGATTGTATAACCGGTTACCTACTAAACTGGTTATCTTTAGCGTATTGTAACCGGCTGGCACCCTATATAAAGGGTTGCTTTGTATCATTTGGGGATTGAATAAGATTTGACGTATTTTTTCTTCACTTCTGTGTGCATCAAAAAGGGTGCTTTGTTTTACCCCAAGAAAAGCAGTAGATGATACAAAGTCCATGAAATAATTAAAGGTAGAAAATGAGCCACGAAAAAGACTCTATTCCTTTCGCCCCACAAACTCCAAAAGAAAGCACGCAAGAGAGCCAACCAAATCAACTTCTTTGTACCACCAAAAGAATGACCCACCAACAAGGAAGCCAATGCATCAGAAATGGAATTAGGGCATGTGAAAGACCACCAAAAGCAGGCAAAATAGTAGCCGAAAAATTAGCAGCAAACGAACCGTGGAAAAACAAGTGGATTGGAGATTCAACCTGTTGACAACACATATGACACCAAGAGGGAGAAATAGCCATATAAGGCATGCAGTACTGTAAACGGTTTGTAGTATTAATGGCACCCCAGCTAAGCTCCCAAAGAAAGATTTTAATCCTTTTTGGATAACTGTCTTTCCAAATGACCGAATAAAGATCAAACAAAATTGAATCTATTTAACCCACCAGACTAGCCAACAGAGGTTTAACAGTCGGGCCATATCCAAACATCAGCAGAGGATCGAATATTGACAGAAAGCAAATGGTTGGATAAAAAGGCCCATTCTAAAATTTCCATTTCCGTAAGATGACGTCTTAAACTTAAATCCCAAGCATTAGTAGATGGAATCCACACATTAGCCACAGTGGTCTCCGGATGCTGAGTAATACAGTAAAGTCTTGAGGTAACTGTGCACAATATTGACAATTATGCGCAAAAAATCAGCATAATTAGCGTGCACAATGCTGACAAGCAATGCCAATAAAAAGGCAATCAACTTAAATTGAGATCAACATCAAGGCCAAAGTATTTAAAAAAAGAAAAAAGGCAAAAGTCAGAGAGAGTGATAAAATAGATGGAATGTGGCACCATGGAGTGAACAATAACAGAGATGAATTGTAAAGTTTGATACAATACCGAAGATTTGATAATATTCTACTAAATTGTCTGTGGTGTGGCAGGATTGATACATGTAGCATATCTGGATTTGTGATTAACTGTATAAAAACAGAAAATTTCTGAAGGAATTTGGTTTTTGGACTAACGTTCAGGGAAGGAAGTGGGGAGGTTGTAAAAAAGACTTCATAAATTACCAGCCTAGCATTATCACGCAACAATATCCTGTCAGCCTGTGATGTATCCCCATCATAAACGCCAATGTTAAGGTTATGATTAAATCCTTTCATCATGATGAGCAAGCTTCTGAGTTGATCTTGAGCTAAGGCCTAAATATAAAGATTTACATCTCAATACAAAGACCACTTTGTATGGAGCAACTTATGCGATAATTGAGCAGAGATCATACCTTAGTTGGAAATAAGTAAAGAGCACATGATGAGACATTTTGAGACATTGCTTCAAGAACTGGCAAGTTATAGCACAGAGATTTTCCACTTGACGTCATTGTGGCAACAGCAACATGCTTTCCAGCGAGGGAGGCTTCTATTGACTGTGCCTATCAATTCCATATAGTAGAAATACAGAAACAAGTATTTTGTTTAATTAAAAATGATGTATTCAACACAAAAGGAATTTATACATAAGATGAGTCATATCAACCCACAAGTGAGGTAAGGAGTTTATAAAAGTGTCATCATGACAAGCTCAAATATAAATAGTTTTCATAATCACAAAAGACTTTAACAGAGTGCACCAAGACGAGCTCAAATATCTACTCATCACAAATTAAAAGTGAAATAAGCATAACGTGAGCCTTGTTAAAATAAAAGCATAAAAGTTAGTCATACCTGATGGCTATACAAGTTTGCTACTCCAATACATTTGAGTGCTGATACAACATTATTTGAGAGTTCCTTCGGAATTTCCACATAATTGGCTTTCCTAGCCCCAATATCTTCAACATGCACTATCTGTTTACAGAAACATACATATCATAGTTCTCAACTAACAACTAACAATCTATCCAAAAAAAAAAAAATACAATTTTTAAATACCAGTTTCACTCTTTAATTGAATGACCTGACTAAACCAGCAGACAAAGTCATTGACACACAATGACTAAACGTATCAATTTATCGATCAATTAAAGAAAATTTGACCCGTGTTTTGCAATTCACATCCTCAGCTACATACCTGGCCCTCAGATCCAACACCCTTTTCAAGATGTTCAACCATTTTCTCAGGCAAGAGTTTTGAAGTGTCCTGTGGGATGGAGAAACCATAAAGGTACTGCAATTAATAATACAAATCACGCTGTGAATTATTCTAAACACAAAATTAGAGGTAGAACTTCTGGATTCATGAATTGCTTTAGTAAACATGTTGATATAAACTTTGTTGGTCAAACGTGACTGCCCAGCAGACACAACAAGCACACATTATAAGATAGCAAAACTTAAAAAATCACATCCCCTGTGAGAAAAATCAAAATCAAATCTCAAAACACTAGATCTTGCATTGGAAATTTGAAAAAAGAGAAGCAAAGAACTGCATAGCTACATATACATACTACTGAGGATGACTTCATACATGACATTGTCTTCGGTCTGATTGAGAACTAGAAGCCGTATCACATTTTTTTCCCCTCTTTGCTTCACTTCCATCCACATCGGTCTCATTTGGTGTGATTAAAGCTTCCAAAGAAAAAGGCACACATATCTCTCTTCTGCTTCCATGTTTAAGCTGCATTCCATTAATTCCATTAGTAGATAATTGGACACTGATTATAAAAATGGTATACTGAATACTGACATGGTACTAGCTGGATCAGAATCCCAAATGAATGCATAGATAAATTCGAGACTGCAATGTAAGACTTCTTTTATATCTTAACTTGCGACTAACATTCCAAAAAATGAGAACGGCCTAAGGGCCAGGGGAAGAGAGAATCCTTGCCCAGCAAGAGCAACTGCTGGATTAATTGGGCCATTCTGATCAGATCTTAGACTCATCTCCACTGATGCATGATAAAACAACACTTGAAAAGCCTTCTAAATTCTTAAGAACTGTTATCATGACTCGGATAATTTGCTCTTAAAATTCAGCACTATTTGTTTAGAAGCAGATGTGGCATCCACAAAGGCCAGTGAAAAGTATGGATCCTACTTTTTTTCATACAATGATTATTGGCTAATTCTTGCTCGTATAATTTTTAGGAACCAATTTCAGGTTCCCTTATTACTATTGTTGTTGTTTATATTAGCAAATCCATGTTCAAATAGTTAATCATATACCCTCCTCCTGAGCTCATCTCAGCACTATACTAACCCCATCTTTACCTCCAGAAGGGGCAGGAAAATTTCCTAACTGGATATTGAAATTGAGAAATGCTGGTACGAAAATAAGGGGCACAAAGGAGGAGATAATGGTAACAATACCACCTAGGTAACCAGAAATCTTGAAGTATGATAAGTTCATTCAACTCTATTAAACTACTCGCCACATAAAACTTCAACAGTGTGAATGGAAGCAAGGATGCTCTAAAGTCGTTTCTTCCCCAGTGAAAATATTTTACAACAATCCTACCCTTAAAAAAACTATAACAAAAGCAAGGAGACAAGAAGAGTGAAACATACCATATGGCACTTGATAGCCTCCAAAAGATAAAATTTAAAGGATCTTTCCCGTCTCTTCAGTGGAGTGACATTCGTAGGTGCTGTGAACGATTTACATGATGTACAGCAACGATGTGAAGTAACTGAGAGCAAACATCCAATTAAAAACCGAATGCATCTCAATAAAGTAAAATTTCACCTTACCAGTATTGTCAATGTCATCTTTCCATCGACCATTTTTTTCAGTCAAATAAATAATAATGATAAGCCTATCAACACAAGTATCTTCCGATCTGCCACTTGCAAAATGTACTGCCTGGCACAGCAGAGTATAGACTTGTTAAAATTATAAGTTAGGTGAATTGATTAATAATGTAATCACGTGAGTTCTCAAGGAATCCATACACAATGGGATAAACTTAGACACTACAAATTGACAATTATACATCACTCGTAATGCATGTGTCGATATAATGATATAGTGATACCCATTAAACTTGGAAAACTTTCACCAACGTGGAATCAAGTACCTTGGGACATAGAAGAGAGAGATTCTGTATGTCCTCCATACAAAGCGTAATTCCACGTTTCCGCAGCTGGTCCATTGCTTGCTCCAATCGACTTACAGTCATAATTTCCTCTTGTAATTGAAGAAACATTGCAAAAACATTTAAGAAAGAAAATGCCTTCATTGTCTTCTTCAACCATACTGGACATAGACATGAAGAACCACATGTGCTATTTGGAGCTCTTTTGTTACCACTTCGTGAATTAGCCTGTTTTGCTAACATACAATTCCCATTACGTGGGTCCGACAAACAATCCACCGACTCCAAATACTTAATAAAGCTTTCACAGGTTTGTTCGTTTAGAAACCCCTCGGAAGGAGACGATGAAAATTTCCTCAAAACATCATCTAAATTTCCTTTCAAGTCATCATAAGCAAAACCCTTTTTTCCTTTTGATTTCGAACTAAAAGAACTAGTACTACATGTCGCTACCAATTCAGCATCCACACCTCCGACTTCGGAACTCCCTCTCTCACTCTCAGGGCGATTTTCCTCCCTCCTTTCATCAGAACAGCCATGTAAATACGATAAATCCTGCACCATATCGGACCACGCAGAATCAGCGAATTGAGAAATTGAGCTTCCGCACGAAACACTAGACCCTTGTTCATATTGATCACGTAGCCGAGACTTGGAAGACTCCTTTTTATTAAATGGAATGAGAACTAGAAATTCGCCATGGTCAATACGACACGCACTAATTTGACTCTGGGGTTTCAATTTAGTACCCTGAAACGAAAATGCGAAGTATCATAGGAGGGAAAACAAAACAAGAAAAGAAAATACACGGATAGAGAGAGATAGAGATGTTGATTACCTTGAAAAAGAGGTGAAAATTGGGGGAAATGGTTGCGGAGGGGAAATTCCGCCTGAGTAGAAGTTTGAGGTCGTCAATTGTTCTGTTGCCGGAGATGGAAACGGTCAAGGATTCTCCGGTTAGAGTTTTGATTTCGATTTCCCTCACACTTTCCTCCATTGTCAATCTCTCCTTGAAGCTTCTCACCGGAGTCCGTTATGGCTGAGAATTTGGCGGGGAAACTGGTCGGTTCGCTCGCCTGCAACTTCAAGTTGGTGTCAAAAGCACTCGACCACATGGGCCGTGGATTTTATTGTTATTGGGCTTCTCCATGAAAAGCCCGATTAATTGGGCCTTCTAGTCGGTCGGCCCTATCGTTAGAAAATTAGGGCTTGTGACTTAAAACACACCAATTTGATGGGTATTAGTTTATAGGGAAATTGTGATGGACATGACTTGGAGTGCAATCAAAAATGGGAAAATTCAAAAATCGGGGGAAAAAAAAACGGATCTGGTTTGGTTTTATTTTTAGTATAAAATTGAACATTATTTGGAGAAAGCTAAAAATTATGGATTCGGATTATTTTTTTATTGAAAAAACTATGAAAAACCTAATTGAACCAAAGGTATATAATACCCTTACATATAAACTCCAACTCTATGCTCCTTTTAGTATTTTGTTTAATTACGATGCATCGTATATTTGTAGTATTAGAAAAATGATCAATTGTTATGGTACATGTATTTTTTATCTAGAAAAAATTAAACAAGTTCATTTTCATTCGATAAAAAAAAAAACAATAAAAGAAGGAAGGCTTAATTTTAGTTTGAAGAGATTAAAAAATATTCCATTCAAAACAAACACATAACTACAAATAAAAAATTGGGAAGAAAAAACATGCTAAAAACTAAGAACGATAAACTGAATCGAATAAAAACTGTGGTTTCTATTCTTGTATTGGACATTACTTTAATTCCCTTTCTTATTAAATCAATCGGTTTGGATTAGTTATCATGTGGTCCCAAACTCAACAAAATTAAAACAACTCTTACCAAATATTGCTAGTGAACAATACCTGTTACCTAGTATTTGAAGAAGCGACTTAAAAGGATGTTTGTTGTTAGGAAATAAGAAGGTATAACTTTGTTTCTCAAATATGCCCACAGGGTTTTTGTATGTAAGGCCCCTTTTAAGGTGCCCAAATGATATTTGACCCCATATTCAAATTTGTTAAAAAAAAAAATGACATTTTGGTTACGTTAGACACATATGAAAGTACCATATTGTCCTCATACTGAATGCGAGGGCATGACACTTGAGCGAATTATTGTTACTTCCTCTCGCTCCTCATTTCTTCCCATCGCTTATTTCTCTCATTTCTTATGAGACACAACTGTAATTTTTCCTTGATTTCCCCCCTTCGCCTGAATTCTTCTTCTAGCTTCTTCCTCATCAATTTTATAGTTATCTCCTTCGAGGCTTTTTTTTCTTCCTTCATTCGTATTCTTGCTCTCGCTTCTTCATCTCGTTCTAGTTCACGCTCCAACTTACATCTTTTGTTTGGAAGAAGAAGACGACGATAACATGAATAGAAGAAATCACTTGAAAAGAACATGATTGTGAAAATTCTAACAAAGTGGGTTAGCGGTGAGACTAAAATCCTAGAAGAAGATAAAAAAAAAAACAAAAAACAAAAAACAAAAATAAAAAAGCGAGAAGAAGTACATTAAAAAAAGGAAAAAGAAAAGAAAAAAGGCAAGAAGGAAGCATTTGGATCAAAACGCTAATTTGACATAGTGATGATAGCGACAAAAAGCCAAAATTAATTAGTTTTAAACCTTGAGGTTGTTTTCATTTTGATCTTTTATACAATTATTCATATACTCATAGTATATCAATTTACATTGATTTGAGTGTTATAATTATTTGAACACTTTCTAAGTGTTGAAAAAAAATATCGTCTATCTCTCACTATTGGTAAACTCAAACAAGAATAAGGAGTGGAGGGAGAAACAAGAAGGGACGGAGAGAAAGATGAGGAATGAAAAGGGGAAAAAATTAAAATAATATTTTTAAAAAATTATAAATATATTTTTTATTATATAAATCTGTATAAAAATTATATATATAATAAAAGAATAGGTGTCTAAGTAAGTAAAGGAAAGAGACCAGTGCCAAAGAGAGCATCCCTTTACTGCACACTTGGAGAGCTTTGTGTTGGAATTCAAATTTGGGTGAAATTACTATTTTTAATCTAAAAAAGTTTCACCTTACAAAATTAACTATTTAAAAAATATATATTTTTTCAGAACCCCACATAATCAAAATACCATTTTACTACTCGTTTAAGTATTTTTTTATTTTACTTTTTTCTATTGTAACCTTTTATACCCAATTTCAATTTTAGATTTAACGGAATTTTTTGGAATTTCTTGCCAGGATTAAAGAGTTTCTGGTAAAAAAAAATCTTACATGAAATTTCACATAAGAATTGAAAAATGGGAAATTTTTCATAAATTTCAATTTTTGTGAGTTTTTTTTTTATCACAAAAATAGTAATTGTAAATAAAAAGAATTAAAAGCTATAAAAACTATATCCCCTTACATAAATTATGGTAAATTTAAGTTCAAAATAACAGACTTAAACTTACTGAAAAAGGTTGGAATTGGAATTGGTTAAAAAAATCCAACTAAAACTTACGGGAATTGGAGTTCATTATTATTATTATATTATTTGTTAAAATAGAATTGGTCTTATTTAAGTTTAATTAATTAATTTTAAAAATATATATATGATTTAAATAATAAAACAAAAAACAAAAAACGCGCATACACAACATTTATTGCAAAATTCAAGATTTCGGTAAAAAAAAACTTATAAGAAGGAAATGTAAAGATTTTTTTTTTTTATTTTAATTATAATTTAAAAAAAGACACGACATTCCTTACTTACCGAGAAGTAATGTAGTTTTTTTTTTTTTTCTAATAATAACATCAATTATTATTTATATTATAATTTTTTTTGGAAAAAAAAAATGTTTTCTTTCTATCCAATTTCTTGATAAATGGCTTATCGGGAAATTGACTTACCGAAAAGTCATTTACTGGAAGCATGCCTACAATTTATTTATTTTTAATAAATATAAAAATACTCATCATACCGGGAACATGTTACACTTTCCGGTAATTCAACATACCAGGAAACATTTAAGTTTTTTTTAATCAATTTAAATAATAATAACAATAATAAAATTAAATTAAAAATAAAATAAAAATAAACTGCATGCTTTTCGGTAAGTCAATTTTCTGGTAGTCACTTACCGAGAAATTGGACAGAAGTAAAGAAGTTGTTGTTGTAGTTGTTTGTTTGTTTTGTTTTGTTTTTGTTTTTTTTTTTTTGTTTGTTTTTTTAATATACATTATCTTTCTCGTAAATAATGGTAGTTGTGTGTGTGCTTTTAAATATATATATATATATATATATATATTATTCAAATCATGTTTTTCTTAAAATTAATTAATTAAACTTAAGTTAGACCAATTCAACCCCTTTCTTTAAAGAATCAGTAAATTCCAATTCACATAAGCTTTTAGTTTATATTTTCATTTACCATTCTCACTTTTGAGTTAAAAAAATTCTCACAACATTTAGTAAAATTTGGATATTATGAAATTTTTTCTAATTTTTAAATTGTCAAGCAAAATTTCACGTAAGACCTTTTTTTACCCCGTTCAATCCTTACCAGAAATCCTAATAAATTTATTTTTTAAAATTTTGTTTTCTTTTAAAAATAACAAAAATATGGTGAAAACAAAATGGACAAATTGGGTTCAAGGTTTAAAATTGGAGTGGAGTTTGAAAAGTTTATTAGAAAAAAGTAAATTAAAGACACTTGAATGAGGGTTTAAATGGTATTTTTATCATGTGGGACCTTCTAATCAAAATCTAAAAACTAAGAAAGATGTTAAAAGGAAAAAAAAAATTATACTCAACTCTATTAATTCTTCCTCCTATCAGTACTATTTCGAAGTTTACGAGTTAAAATATAGCATTTGAAAATTGAGGAACTCAAAATTATGTGATTAAAAATGTAATTTAATTATAAGATCACTAATGTTCTCTACATTTTTATATTGATGTTTATTATAAGATCACCAATTTTAATTTTCTCCTGCCACGTTAACTTAGTTGCAGCTCAGAATCTCACTGTCTTTTACTTTGAATGAAAGTCTCAAATCAATCCAAATTTTCCAATTTTTACGATGATTGGTGGACCATCGTAATGACTGGAGGACCGTACAACAGTAGCTCATTTAGCATTGTTGGGAGGAATCCCATCATGAATGAAGTCAGGAAATGCTAATCGTTGAAGGGATGGGGGTTTTCCAAATGGTTCGTGGGCATTACTTGGTCAGGACATTCTCATTCAGGGAAATGGATGTTGTGGTTGGCTACAACGTTACATTGATTCACGATCTCCACAACTACTTTGGTTGAGGATGATTGAGGATTCTGTATTTTCTGATGAGTTTCAAAATGTACATATGAAGTATCGATTAAGTTGTCATTTTCTAAGTGTCAAAAAGAATTTAACAAGTAAAAATTGTCAAGTTATAAAAAATATTGAACCACAATAAATGTCAATAATTTAGACATTTGACCGTCAATAATTTCATATACTTGAAATTTTTAACATATAAAGTGTTAAAAACATTACTCCTATTTTGACATGGGTTTACTTGACATTTTTAAAAACTCAAATATATTGATAGTTGAGTTGAAAAGGATGTAAATTAATACCGTTTTTGTAGTTGTGTAAATTTAGAATTTTCTTTTTGAGTTTTTTCTTTCAATCATGGAATAACTGTTGTTCATTTGAACACATACAACTAAAACAGTAATTTAAAAGCCTCCATACTTTTAAGAATTTTTACTTTGTATTTTTTAAACAAACTCAAATTAATGTAGAAATACATTAAATCAAAGGTGAATAACTCAAACACAAGTAAATTCAGTACAAATATATTTATAACTAAACCCAGTAAATCTGTCAATTGTATCCAATAAGACAATCCCATGAACTAACAAATTTATATTCCAGTAACTAAAAAATTTGTGTTTATTGGAAAAAAGAATTTAGACCTCTATGTGTCTCTTCATGCATATGTAAAAAATTAAATTAACTAAAAAAAGTTGGATCTTTATGTGTCTGTTCATGTCGATTGACATAATTGTTTAGATTGATGATGTTAGCATAAATACTTTAGATCTATATTGAATATATATAACCCTATGATCATTTATGTTAAATTGTCAAAAATAACATACCGGATTCTATTGTAAAATTTACGACAATTATAAGGTAGCTATTGTCTTCTTAAACCAAATTTCGAATGCTCTACGTGAGATTTTTCTCTAGATGAGATTAAAAAAAGACCGAGTGCTTATTGTTTTAGTATATCGAGAATCATAATCTTGAGGTGTCTAGTTCAATTAGGGTTCTTATTAAACCCTAATTAACTAGGAATAGCTTCAACCCATTAAGTCCATACTCAATTAGGAATCTAGGGTCTTAATTAAATAGATCACATAATATGGCTCAATCTAATAAAAATAATCCAATGTGATAAATTTCACATACATAACTCATACTTTAATTAAACGTATTATTATTTAAATACGTCTAACATTCTCTCACTTGGGTTATGTATGTGTACCTGATATAATTGAATCACTTAAACCTTAAGCGTGTGTAAATAGGTTATTTCAATAATAAAACTCTCCTTTAGTTCAATCTAGTCCATCTCCTGTATTAACACGGAATCAAGGTGACTTTCGTCACTACTTTTGTAACTAAACCTTCCTTGATCACCAATTCCAATACATTCAATGACATAGATCAAGTATGGATGGATAGCATGGAAACTACATGCAAAGTGATCTAGATCATGTCTGTTTCCAACTTGTCCAAATTCCTTAGTGAGATCATTCTTAAAAAATCTATACTAAACCGCATGCATGATTAACAAGTTTAGATAATAAAACATAAACCATGAACTTTATTCTATATAGAAATTAAACAAAATAAGGTCGAAGAACATCTTTAATAACAAACTCCCACTAAACCATGGAATCAGAAAAGTGACTAACACTCATATGAGCAACATGCTCATGAAAAACTTTAGGTGGTAAACCTTTAGTCAATGATCTGTCATATAGAGTTTGTTCCTATGTGTTCTGTCGAAATTTGACCATTCTGAACTCTTTTTTTAACAATCAGAAATTTCACGTCTACATGTTTTGACTTCGTATTTTGTTGTTATTAGAATACATCATTGCCAACTTATTGTCACAAAATAATTTTGGTGGTCTTTCTATATCAACCACTATCTGTAGCCCAGTGACAAAATTTTGCAATCATATTCCATGATTGGACGCTTCATAATATGTTATAAACTTTGCAGCCATGGTAGAAGAAGCTATAAGTGTTTGTTTAACATTTTTCCAAGATACAACTATTCCAGCTAGATATAGCCTAAAGTGGATCGCAGAGTATTTTAGCATCCAACATAATTGGAATCAAAATACCTAATGATCTCCAAAACTTCTGATCTCTGATAAGTGAGCATATAATCTTTTGTTCTCAGTAAATACCTCATAACTCATTTGGCTGCTTTCTAATGATCCATCCCCGGGTTGCTCAAATATCTGTCTAACACTCCAACTATGAACGCAATATCTAGACGTGTACACACTTAAGCGTACATTAGACTTCCTACAGCCGATGTAAATGATGCATATGGAACCCTCTATATCTCTTTGGTCTCGAGTATGGTCTTGGGGCATTAACCTAAATGAAATTTATCACTTTTAGTAATCGGGATATCTTCTGATGCATGATCTTTCATGCCAAATTTACTCAAAATCTTTTCAATATAGTTCTTTTGTGACAATCTCAAAATACCTTGAGAATAGTCTCGTAATATTTCAATTCTTAATACAAAAAAAAAAAAAAAAAAAAAAAAAAAATCACCCAGATCCTTCATCTCAAAGTACTTTTTTGAGAAATCTCTTAGTGTCATGCAATAAACCTACATCGTTACTTGCAATGAGTGTGTCATCGACATATAACACTAGATTTATTTACTCCTACTGAACTTGTGATATACACAATCTTCCACTATATTCACCTCGAAACCAAAGGAAGTTATCGCTTCATGGAATTTGTGATACCATTGACAAGAGGCTTGCTTGAGATCGTAGATGGATTTCTTCAATCGTCTTAGACACAAAGTGTTCTGGTTGCACTTTGAATTACCAGACACAAAGTGTTCTGGTTGTACCATATAAATCGTCTCATCAATGTTCCCTTTGAGAAATATAGTTTTTACATCCATCAGGTGTAGCTTTAAATCAAAGTGAGCTACCACCGGAGAGAAAGTCTCTCTGTAATCAATGTCTTCCTTTTGAGTAAAACTCTTTGTAACAAGATGAGCCCTATATCTTTCGATATTTTCATGTGAATCCATTTTGATTTTAAATATCCATTTACAACCTATGAAACTCCTAATGGAAATTCGACAAGTTTCCAAAGACTATTGTCTTTCATGGATTTTATTTCCTCTTCCATAGCATTTATCCACTTTTGAGAGTTAGAACTTTGTAGGAAAGTTATCCACTATTGTCTTGTTCTATAATTGGTTCAATAGTGAAGTCAGGAATTGGAGCCTGAAGATCATTTATAACTACATTAGGAAAAGAAACTAATTCCTCTTCAAAGATAACTTTCCTTATGTTATCTTCCCTCACAAGCTCAACATATTCAAGGAATCTAGCATATCCCGTCTCAAACAATGATCTAAAAGTGGGATCATAAAACTTGAAATCCTGAGAGAGCTCAGAATACCCAACAAAATAGCAGCTAATAGTTCTTAAGTCCAATTTTCTTTTATTAGGTATGTAAGGCATAGCCTCAACTAGACAACCCCAGATGTGAAAATGCCTAATACTAAGCTTCTTTCATGTCCACAACTCATAAGGGGTTTTAGATACTTAGGGTTGGTAACGGGGCCGGACCGGGATGGGGGAGGGTCCCTCGTCCATGGCCTCATAGAGGGAATTCACTCTGTCCCCACCTTTGGGTCAGGGATTCCTCGTTGGGGAAACGGGTCCCCGCGGGGACCCTTTCCCTGTTTCCCTACGGGGATTCCCCTATTAATTCCCCGCAGGGATTCCCTTGTTAACATTTTTTAATCAAATCTCTTTTTTTTTTTATTTAAAAGTACACTAATTTAATAAACTAATTCATGAAATAAACACAATTTAGAAGTTTACAAATCCATTAAATAAGTTTACAACTTATATTAAATAAAGTTCGAGCGTAGGAAGTCAATTAAAATCATGTCTTATATAATTAAAAATACAATAACCATGATTATATATTACTCTTGATCGATGTCTTCTCTTCAAAATTTCCTCATTTCTTGACATTATGATCGTCCCATCCTTAGTTTTGAGCATTATTCCTATATTTAAAATATAATTACCAAATAACGTTACAAAAAAATAACTATAAAACAAGTTTTAAAATTAGTCATAAAAAAATAATATTAATCCTTGAACATACCTCAATTATCACTTCATCTTCATCCGAGTTATCTGCATCTTCCAAAATAGTTGTTAAATGTTTAACTATTTCTTTTCCCGTGCCAGTACTTTATGTTGTCACATCACATATTTATAATACAAAAAAAATATTAATATATTAAATATTAAAGATAGGTAAAACAACATAAACAAACTAACATACCTGTCAAAACTTCAGTTGCAATCCAATTTTGAGCGTACATCAAAGTCTCTATTGTCTTCGGATGAAGCTTGTTACGATGTGGGCTTACAATCCGACCTCATGTACTAAAAGCAGACTTTGATGCGACACCAGATAAGGGAGTGGCTAATATATCTTTAGCAATCTCTTGTGAAATGGGATACTTAACCCCATTCAATTTCCACCAACTCAAAATGTTAAAATCAGATGATCGGGGTAAGACAAGTTCATCCAAATATGCATCAAATTGTTGCTTCTGATTCATCTTATTGGAATTTGATACAAACAAGTCATAATCATTAAAATATCAAATTCTACAATCTTTGATGTTCCATCCAAATTTTTAGAGCGAGAATCATCACCTTCACTTTCATGCTTCAGTTGATATTCTCTTTCCAAATCTGAACAAATTTTTTTAATCCTTTCTACCTCAAGAAAAAAGATATCTCCATAAATTCTAGGGAAGTAAAACTCAATCAGCTTCAATTTGTAACGAGGATTTAAAACTACAGCTATGACCATTTCCTCATGAATTTTCTTCCAATACTTATCAAACTTTGAAACCATATTTACAGCCATGTCTCTTATCTATTGAAAGCTAAAATTCATCCACTCAAAAATAGCCAATTTCAATTTACAAATTTTTAGGAAACAAAAAAAAGATTAGTAATAGGATATTTGGATCCAGAAAATATTCCAATTGCATGATGAAATATTTTCAGTTTTTCTCATATCTCTTTAGTTAATACCCAATCTTGATCTAAAGGCAAACACTTGTATTTTGGTTCACGTTGTTTTAATCGATAAAAAATAACATTGTACTTCAATGTAATGGCTAACATAAAATATGTAGAATTCCACCTAGTACAACAATCAAGACTCAACATCCTATCATCATAAACATTCAAACGGCAATTTCCTAAAATTTCTCCTTCGTTTTTTGTGTATGCACACAAAAACCCACGCTACTACAAACTCTTTCAATCCCATGTCTTATCACTGCCAGCTCATCCTTCACAATTAAATTCAGAATATGAGCACAACACTGCATATGAAAGAAACTTCCATCCAAGATTAAATTACCAGACAGACTATCAACAAACATATTAACCATGGAGTCATTTGTACTACAATTATCTACAGTTATAGATGACAACTTTCGATCAATATTCCAATCTAACCGACATTCCATTATTTCTTCATGAAACATCTCAGAAGTGTGTGAAGAAAGGACATATATAAACCTGATTATTTTGTTACGCAAAACCCAACTATCATCAACAAAATGTGTAGTGACAACCATTTAACCTTTTGTTTGGTGGTTGGAAGTCCACATGTCCATTGTAAGGGAAATTTTTCTATTAATCTCATTTAACAATGTCATAGTTTTCAACTTCTCAATCTCGTAAATTTCCAAGATCTCCTTCTTTATTGCGTTTCTTGATACCATCTTAAATAATGGTTGGATAACATTACAAAATTCCCTAAAACCGTCATGCTCAACTATCGAGAGAGGATATTCATTGATTATCATCCTAGCTAATGTTTTTTTTGCAGCTTTCTAATCGAATTTATATTACCCCAATGTATTGTTCTTCTCTCTGTTAGGAATCAATAGGGATTGACGTATGTCTTTTTGTCCTTTATAGGGGCATATCTTAATATGGTCATGCAAATGCTTGGTTCCATTTTTACTATCACCCCATAATTTTCGTTTGCAATAATTACAAACAACCTTGTCTATTCAATTTATTTTTTGAATCTTAAAATGGTTCCAAACAACAGATGTCAATCTCCTTTTTAAAGACCCCTTCTCAATGCTCTCCTCACCAAGAATAACACAATAATGAACATTCAAATTATCGCCATTTAAAGAGCATGAAGTTAAATTTGGCTTTGAATTTGGGGTTAAATTTGGGCTTGGACTTGAAATAAGACTTTAATTAGAAGACATTATTTTTTGGAACCTACCAAGCTATACAAAAGAAAACAAAAATAAATTATAAAATCTATCTATATTTGAAGACATAATTCTAGCTTTTTAAATTATGAAATTTATCTAATTTTATCATTTAAACAATGTAACAAACAATAACCAACTAAACAAACAAATAATCTCATCATTTAGACAATGTAAAAAAACAATAACCAACTCAACAAACCAATAATTTCATCATTTAAACAATGTAACAAAAAAAAACCAACTAAACAAACAAATAATTTCATCATTGTCAATGTAACAAACCATAACCAACTCAACAAACCAATAATTTGGTCATTTAAACAATATAACAAAGAAAACTCCAGAAACAAATAATTTTATCATTTAAACAATGTACAAACAAATAATTAACAGTGTAACCAACAAATAATTAACAATGTAACAAACTTAACAACAATAACCAACTTAATATAATTTTAATTACAAATAATTTCAACATTTTAAGAATTTTAACAACAAAAAAGTGTTAGTAACAAGAACTTTAGTAAAAAAGAAAAACAAAAATTTTAACAACATTTTAAGATCTAATTAAAAAAAATGTTAGTAAAGTAACTTACATTGAACGGCAAATTCGGCTTCAACGGATGTGTACGTGAACTAACGAACTGGCAGTGTTATTGTTACAGTGTTAGGCGTTGGGCTTTGGCGTGTACACGAACGAACGGCTTTAAAATGGTCATGAGGCACGGACTGGCAGCGTTGGCGAGTGAGGCATTGGCGAATGGCGAGGCACGAACGGTCTTGGACTCTTGGCATGAAGTGTTGGACGATTGGCAGCTTCCGTGAGGCACGCTCGTTATCGTTGGGCGTTGGCTTGGTGAGAGAGGAAGTTGGTGAGAGGGGAAGGAAGAAAGAAGTCGGTAGCTGAGGCGTTGGCGAGGAGGCAATACCGTTGACGTGTGGGGAGGAAGGAAATTGGCAACTGGTGAGAGAGGAAGAAAGAAAGAAGCATGAAATTGAAATTTCAGGTTAGGGTTTTTCTTTTTAGGTTTAAAAATTAAATATTAGGATTGGGCTTGGGCTTAGAGTTTAGATTGTGGGCTTTTGGGTAGAATTATTAATTTGGAGTTGTATTTTTAGCTTTTGGGTTTGGGTAGAAATGAAAATTGTATCCAAATATATGTGTGTGTATATATATATATATATATAATAAATTGAGGTTGGCGTCAGCGTCGGGGCGGGGATACCGTCCTTATCTCCGCCCCATCCCCGGATGGGGACCCAAAAAATTTCCTCGGTTTGACCCCATTCCAAGTTAAACCGGGGATTTCCCGACCCGATCGAGTATGGGCCTCGTGGGGACCTGACCCTGCGGGTTCTTTTGCCAACCCTATAGCTACTACTTTACTAGGTATCCTATTAAGGATATATGTTGCAGTCTTTAGTGCCTCACCCCAGGGGGATTCTGGTATAGAAGAATGACTAATCATACTTTTTACCATGTCCTTAAGTGTTCTATTTTGCCTTTCCAATACACCATTCATGCTAGGTTTGTCCGGCATAATTATTGCAGGACGATTCCACTTTCCTCTAGGTATTTGCAAAGGGCCCTGGACCTTGTTCATCTAATCTATCATATCTACTGTAGTGTTCACCACCACAATCAGATTTGACAATCTTAATTTTTTTTCCAAGTTGAAGTAGAACTTCAGTTTTAAAAGACTTGAAAACGTCCAAAGATTGAGACTTTTCATGAATATAGGTATTCATATCTTGAATAATCGTCTATGAACGTTATAAAATATTGTTGTCCATTCCAAGAAGACGTAAGGAATGGACCACAAATGTCTGTATGTATTTGTTCTAAGACGTCTGAGTATCTGTTGGCACCTAATTTTCTTATGTTTTTCTTTTTTTCCTTAATACATTCCACACAAATGTTGAAGTTACTTAAATGAAGGGAATTAAGAATTCCATCTTACACAAGTCTATGAATTCTCTGTTTAGAGATGTGACCTACTTTGTGTATTAACATAGCGAAATTCTCATTTAATTTATACTTTGTACCACATGAATTAGATAACAGAATCTTATTAAATAAAGCAAAATAATCAAGCATATATAGATTATCAATTAAATAACTGTACCAATTGTTGGGAATGGTGTCCTAAATCTCTTTGTAATCTAGTAGTTTGTAAACTCTGTAAAAACATATTATTATTAATAAAAATAAGTGTTATTTTATCAGCATATACTCAATCCAATAAACTAAGATCCGATATTATTTTATGTAAATTTAAACAAGTATGTAGAGACATACAGGTGGATCTTGTTTAAATAATAACCTAAATGGTCTGTAGTAGATGGATAAGGTTGGGTACCTTGTCCTATTGACACTACACATACGACCCACTTTATAGGTGTTATAAATGTTGTAAAGTGCTACAAATGATCTGATCCTGATCATTCATGTAGAGATATGCGAGCGGGGTATCCTATATAAAGAGTTTGTATAAGACCAGACCACGAAATGATTAGTCTTTTTATATAATACCGTTATAATAGAGACTTACATTTCACTAGGATGACCATAGGTGACATGACATGAATCTTAAGTGAGTTATGAACTCCTGCTCATGGTGGTAGTCCTTTGATTTGTATTGGTGAAAGTGGCCAAATTGCCAACTCAACAAGTCTACCATTTTGCGGATTCATCTGATTGGGGAGCTGGAAACCCAGCTACACAAGATGGAATTCACTCCTTCCCCGATGTAGGGACAAGTAGATAAATTGCTCCGTTAAGGGCTGATTCCGAGTCTTGAACATAGTGGCCACACCCTCTCTTGGCTAGAGAGGATTCAGTCATAGTGAGACTATGACTTATTGTTCATAAGAGGAATCAATGGTACTTAAAGAGTTAAATGTAACTACATAGGCAAAATGGTAATTTGGCCCAGTTCTACTTACGAGCAATTTGTGAAAGGTCATCGCACTGTTGATTGGTTATGTAACACCCCGCAATTTTTGTTAGTAATAATGTAATTTTAGTAACTTTATTATTTGGAATTTCAGTAATTGTTATTAGTTGGAGGGCATTTTTGGAATTTTGGACTTCAAATGTAAGTGCGGGAATTTAATTGTTGGCGTGAAATTATTCAAATTGGAAATTAATGGCAGGAATTAATTTTCTTTTGAAACGGAAAGGAATTTAATAGTATAAAACGGAAATGAATTAAATGTAATTATATTTATTTCCTTTTTTGTTTTATTATTATTATTGTTGTTGTTTTTTTTTTTTATAAAAAGTCAAACCCCATCCCCCTTTTCTTCCTCACATTTGTGAGCCTGTCCGACGCCGCCTAAAGCCGCTGCGTCAGTTTCTTCTTTATGACCTCCGTCCACCATTGCTCAAGCGTCGTTCGCTTTTGCCGTCATTGGATCTATCGATTTGAGTAAGATTTCTGCCGTTTGGGTTTGTTTTCGGTTGATTCTTGAATACTCATTTACTTTTGGCATCAATTGGTTGATACCCATTGTGTTTCAATTTTAGATTCAAGTTTGTGAAGGTATTGAGGTGTTGTTTAGTGAAGTTGGAGTTTTTTTTAGTGAGTTTTGGTAAGTTTTATGCTTTGATTACCCTCTTGTGGATTAATTTTGGTTGTTGAGAAATTTTGGTAAAGTCATTTGGAAGTTATTTTTTGACGAAGCTACATATGGATAATTTATTTGAGACATTGGTAGTGAAGTATGTATTTGATTAAAGCTTTAATCATGTAAGCCTAATTTTGAATTATGATTAGGGGGTTGATTCAAGAATTTCATTCAAGATGAAGAAGAGTTTGGTTTGCTAATTATTTAGACTTAAAATTGTAGGTTTGGAAGGTGAATTCGAATTGGACCACACCTTAGGTAAGGTTATCTGGAAATATTTTGTAATATTTGGGTGTTTGTTATTTGGCCTTAACTATTAATTTTAAAGCTTGGTTTATATTTAGGCTTGATTAAGGATTCAAGAATTTCACAAACATTCAATTGCTTTTTGGTTCGACCTAATATCAAGGTAAGTAATCTTACTATTGCAACTACCCATGGGCCAGACATTAGATGTATGCTAGCATGTTAAATGAAGGTTATAGCAGAATGACAGTATGAAAGATTGATAGTATAACATGATTAAAGTATGTTCTGTTACGAGATCCGAATTATTTATTTATCCACATAGATACTTGAATGCTAGTATGAGATAGTATGTGCTTCCATAATTGTATTTGATCTGATGATATTGAGGTACACATGTATGTTGTAGAACCATGATGTTCAAGTATATATGTATGTTATAGAGCCATGATGTTGAGGTTTATATGTATGTCATAGATTCGTACAGTGATGATTATGATGTCGAGACTGTGCAAATGTTCTTACTAATTAATTAGATGCCCATTAGATTTTGTGTTTCCTTCGGGATTCACTAGTGTGTGTTTCCTTTGGGATTCATCAGTTTGTGTTTCCTTCGGGATTCATCAGTTTGTATTTCCTTCGGGATTCATCAGTTTGTGTCTCCTTCGGGATTCACCAATTTGTGTTTCCTTCGGGATTCACGAGTTTGTTTCTCCTCCAGTTTGTGTCTCCTTCGGGATTCACCAGAGGTAGTGGGCATACTTAACTGCAATAGAATAGGTCTCAGTCTCCTTCTTGTTTCATGTGCGTATGTGTCCCATGAGGACTAGAGCAGTTTA
The DNA here is from genome assembly GCF_009727055.1 of Benincasa hispida. NCBI lineage: Eukaryota > Viridiplantae > Streptophyta > Magnoliopsida > Cucurbitales > Cucurbitaceae > Benincasa > Benincasa hispida. The sequence goes on along the minus strand of NC_052350.1, from coordinate 1,160,296 downwards.
TAAGTTTCACCAGAAGTGTGTATCTAGAGGACATAGATGCCTAGCATGACCCCAGTAGTGGGGTTACTTACTGAGTATTTTATACTCGTTCTTTCTCATGTTGTTGTTTCAGGTAAGGGTAGAGATGCATTGGCAATGGACAAACGGAATTCGTGATCGAGCCACTGGGACTAGTTTTTACGCTTCCACATCATGAAATTTAGAGTTCTTTTCATGTTTCTCTTAACTTTTAGTTTTGATATTTAAAACTTACTTTAAGAATCATTTTCCAGACTCATTTACTATCCTTTATAATTTATGGGTACCCTACTATTGTTTAAGTATTTGAATTTAATGAAAATCTTTTGAACTTACCTTATTTAATTAGCATTTATTTCGCCATAACCGAGTGTCGTTTTGCGTTCCATGCATGCATGTATTTAGTAACGGCCTAACTTAAATCCTAGGGGGTCTGGTTGTTATAGGTTATATTCAATGGATACATAAATATATTTGTAGTGCGAAGAGTGCAACTTTCGGTCTTTAGTGGAGTGCTCAACAGTTAACGGATAGTAGATAATGTAATTAAAGAGTTTAATTAATTATTCACATACCGTTGAAGCTTCAAGCTACAAGTCCATAAGGTCCCCTTGGTAGCTCAAAAGGATTATGTTGAGAATCAATTTTTTGGTTGATTTGAATTGTTCAAATTAATAAGAGATAATTTAATTATATGTGATATAATTAAATTAATTCAATTATATATGATATAATTGATATAATGTATTTGATACATTAATTAGAGGAATAAATATTTGAATGAAATTCAAATAGTTGTTAATTTAATATAAATATGATTGATATTAAATGCTATAAAATAGAGAAAAAGAACTATAGTTTGTAATGTATGTTATGCAATATTATAACTAGAGGTTATAAATATAATATGACAAGTTGGTTATCATATTTATATATATTATTTGTTATTTTGAATAATAATCCCCTTTTCTAAAAAACTACCTTAGTGGGTGGTTATGGAAACTTTATGGCAATTGGAATAAAAGGATTTTTTTTTTATTTTCTTCTAAGTTTTCAACGAAGGCTAACACAAAAAGAAAGAGAATGAAAATTGAGACTATACGATAGTCTATATGACAAACACAGAGCATATACGATAAGCTTTTGTTGTCTACACGATAGGAAGACTTATCTAATCGGTAGTCTACACGACTGAAAGTCTTTACTATGCGATAGCCTAAACGATCGAGAAGTTCCTATGCGATAGTGCTTCTTCGATCGTCTTCCTCCTCCAAACTCACAAATATCCTCTTAACCAAAATAGTCAGAGCCCACCACTTTTGGATTCTCACCTTTAGTATACCAAGGAATCCAAGTGGTAGTGTCCCTGTTAATTCAAGGATCGAGTTGCTGTTTGCTGATTGTTTGAGAGGAGTGTTCGTGACTTGTTTGAAGCATTCGTGAACAAGTTGGATCGAGGGATTACATTCTTCAAAGATATAATCTCTCAACCTTTGTTTTATTTTAAAAGCATGCTATAATTTAATTTGATTGCATAATCTTCTTGTATAACTGTAAAAGTATGCGTTCAATCACAATGGAATTTGGACGATTTGCTTCCGCTCAAGGAACTCCTCATGTTGAGTTTCCCTTCACCAATAAGCTTGGAATCTTGAAAAATAGTAACTTTATTATTTCCAAAAGAACAAAAAAAACCAAAATTGTTCAAATTGGAAATAAAAACTAAATCTCGTCTAAATGACAGTACAACAAAAGTCTTATTCAGATTCAAATAACAAGTTTTTAAAAGTAATCTAAAATTCCCAATAGCTTTAACTGAAACTGCTTTGTCATCGTTCACATAGATAAATCTTTCAGCATCACTTGGCAGTCGACTCCATAGACAACCTTGCATTGATATATACTTATGTGAGTAGTAGCACCAGAATCTACTCACCAAGTATCTGTAGGTACAGAAGCTAAATTAAGTTCAGAACAGACCAGAGTAAGAAGTTTACCCTTCTTTCCACACCACTTAGCGTACTTGGGACAATATTTCTTGAGTGACGTTTCTTTTTGCAGAAAAAATAAAGATTTTCAGTAGCTTGTTTTTTTTTTTTTTATTCTGCTAAGATGTCCTGTCTACAACATCCACAAATTTTCTTTTCTTCTTATCATGAGAGCTAATCGCCAAATGAGCACTTTCTGTCATTTCTCTCTTAATCCTATCTTCTTCTTGCACACATCGTGAGATAAGTTCATTAATGCTTCATTTATCCTTCTAAGTATTATAGCTTCTTAAATTGAGTGAATTGTGCATGAAGATAGATAAGTACTAGATGCACAAGTAAATTTTCATTTATCTCAATATCAAGTGCTTTTAATTTACCTGTGAGATGGACATTTCCATAATATACTCCCTTATGTTTCCATTACCTCATAAAAGTTAAAGAAATCAGAAGATTACTTGCTTCTCTTTTTTCATTTTTAGCAAAATATTTCTCAACTTGAGCAAGGTACTTATTAGCATTTTTGGTTTTCGTGATAGAGCCCCCAAAAAGACTCAATAATGGAGTGCCTAACGATCATCAGGCACATGTGATTTTATCGTTCCCACTTCTCTATATTAGCCGGATTTGGCTGTTTCTCAGTAGAAGTAGGTTTATCGATCTTTAATGCGAGGTCCAAATCCATATACCCGAGAAATATCTCTAGGCTTTCCTTCCAAATCTTGAAGTTCAATCCATTCAACTTATGGATTGAACTCATATTTTCATATATTTGAGTAACACCAACTGAAATAATAAACAACGAAACATATACTCACAATTAAAATGTAACAAAACAATTTTACGTATGTGGTGGGCCCCTTTAACAATATACCACTACAGGAAATCTGACTTCTCTCGACGTCACATTTCATCTAGAAAGTGTGAAAAATTCGTCGGGAGAGGATCTCCCGACGCATAAACAGTCGTCAGAAGTTTGGTCGGGAGAAATCCGTCGGGAGAGGAACTCCCGATGCACTTTTAAATGGTGTCGGGAGTTATGAGGGAACTCCCGACGCATTGTAGTGCGTCAGGAGTTCCCTTCTTAACTCCCGACGCCAGAGTTCTCCCCTAACTCCGGATGTTGTAAAGTGCGTCGGGAGATCCTATATGCGTGGGGAGTATTAAAATTTAATATATCATTTGTAATTTTTTAAAATTTGATCTGAAAACCTGTAAAACATATTATACCAAATAAAGATTCACATAACTAAAAAACGAAAAATGAAGTCCATATTATAACAAGTAAAAAAATTACAATATCCAAACGAAGTCGATAAACATTCATATCACAAATACATAAAAGAAGTAAAATCAAAACAACATCTAGAACACTTCTCGAACACAGCATCTTCAATAATTGTCCCAACTCATCTCCGAACAACATTTTATAATAAAACAAAAACATTGAAATATTATATCGATAAACATCCACAACACATTTAAACTTCAATATGGGTGGTAATGAAACTCTACCCACCACCCACGACAAACATGTAACCTCCCGAACATAAAAAATACACAAAACGCCTCAAGAATGACCAACACATATAAAACTCAAATTTGTCCCCAAAATGGTTTATCTCAATCCCCCATCACAATACATTAAACTTCGTAAACATTCATAAATACACAAAAAGTTAAAATAATGAAAAACATAAGAGAAGAGGAAACTCATAGAAAGTGAGAGGCAAAGAGATTCAGGGAGAGAGCGAGATACAAGGAGAGAGCGAGAGGCAGGGAGAGAGCGAGATACAGAGAGAGAGAGCAAAAGGCAAAGAGAGAGCGAGATACAGGGAGAGAGCGAGAGGCAAGGAGAGAGCAAGAGGCAAGGAGAGAGCACGAACTACTGTAGTCTATCTTCAATTATTTTCAACACACACCATAAAGAATACAACTGCTTATGTTTTAAAGTACAGAGCCCTAAACACAAGGGCAAAACAGTAAATGAATAAACAATGTTAGGGACATGTGTCACTCTTCAATAGGAGGCCCTTCTACAGAATTGGCTGGCTGGGATAGGGCCACATCACCTGTTAACATGGGCTGGTTGGGCTTGTTTTTCTTTGTCCTTAATACAAAATAGCCAAGTTCAAGAACAAGATGGGTGTAATGAAACTCTACCACCCCCACAACAAACATGGAACCTCCCGAACATAAAAAACATACAAAATAAGTAAACAATGACCAACACACATAAAACTCAAATTTGTCCCCAAAATGGTTTAATCCAAATTTTACAGAAAAGAAGTCAGGGAGGCCCCCCCCCCCCACAACACAACTTCGTAAACATTCATAAATACACAAGATAGCCAACAAAAAACACATCAAAATCCAGTTGTTTGACTACCATAACTGCAGGATAGCCAACAATTCTTTAATTATCATAAATCTACTTAAGACATAACTAAACTTTGCTACCATAACTGCAGGATAGCAACATATTAGACAACTAAATAATGTAGTAATCATACCTAATTTGATGAGTCTTCTCTAAGTGATCGTACCATGTCTTCAATCATTTTTTTCATTTCTTCCATTTGTCTTGTATGATCTTTTTGCATTTTTTCTAAACGTCTTCAAGTTCCTTAATCCTAGATTGAGATTGTTGGAAATTGACTCTCAATTCTTCCATTCCTTGAATAGATGACGAGCTTGATGAGATGCTACTTCTTCTTGACTTAGGCTTAGGGCCCAATCCTAGACCTTTTGAATATCCAGGTCGTCTACCCAAAATTGTCTCACAGATTTCATCCCCTGTTAGTAGTTGAGAACCTTCTAGAATGGGGCTGGATTGTAGTTCCAACATTTGATGCTAGACATAATAATTAAATGGGTAAGAATGAGCGACTAAAGTTAAAAGTGAAAAAAAAACATGATAGTAAAATAAAAAATGTTACATGTGCATTTTCAGCTACCTTGTTCACAAACTTGCCACCTTTAGAGCCGTAATAGGGAAACACATCCTATTTTTGGACCCTCCTTTGCTTGCAACTCTACCTGAATTTGCAGGAATGACTTCGATCCACCTACGTGATCGAACGATAATTTCTCTTTGTTCTTCCTGTTCGTCACAAACATTTTCTACATTTGAAGAAAAAAAATATGTCAATAATGTGATGTATTAGTAAATGCAGCAAATGATACACGCCATAAATATTCTACCTGAAATGCTTTACTCTCGAAATGGTCACACAAAAAGTACCAATCTTCTGGCATATTTTTAAGCCAACTAGGCAAACTGACACCTGTTTGCTGAGGATCTCCACATTTTCTGTAATGTCTGTGCAAATCTACTCTAAATTTTTTGGAGTTTTGCATTTGATGTTCTATAAAACAGTTATGTCATTGACTGGATAGATCAAGTTCGAAATGAGCCTACAAAAGAGGGAGGGGAGAATTAGCATAGATGATGTTCATGACTGTAAAAGAATAAACTTATAATTACTTGCCAATAATTGACTTTTAGCCAATTCTATGAACTCGTTTGGAATCTCAGCAAAAGTACGACAACGTACTGGAAATGCAAATCTCACGGCGACGTCGATTGCATTACTAAATTGTACTGAATGTTGAAATATCGGTTTCGTCTCCCCCTCATTTATCACGATTGTAATTCTCCCATGTTTTTGGACGTATTTTTCCAACTCGATGTTCCGTGAATGCTCTCGTTTCTTCCGATTGGATTCTAAGCTACTATCTGAAGAATAAAAAATTTAAAACAGTTTATGATGTATTTCAGCTAACAGAATATATTTCAAAATATACTAACCTAAAGTATCACCCACAGAAGATACCGTATTGCCTAGATATAACTCCTGGAATTCTTCATCAGCCTCTCGTTGCCTATTAGGGGTTGACATCATATCTATACAAACATAAAAAAGAGAAAATAATATTAAATTAACCATAAATACGTGTAAGCTAGAGAAAAAGAGAATTGAGTAGATACATTATTACTCATCATCGTAATCTAATTCAAATTATTCATCAGCACTTGAACTGTTATTGGGAGATAATTGTTCTTCATCATCATCGTTTATGAAGTCATGATCACCATGTACAAATAATTGGTCTTTCCACAACTGTAGGATCAACGTCAACTCTGCATAAAGTAACCTCCTCAATGGTTTCATCCACTCGGACGCCATCAATAATTTATAGTAAATCTAGTTGTGTGTTTTCAACATCATCCACTTCCGATACATCCCATATTCGTTTATTTTGGACTACTTGAACAACTTTCCAATTGCCACCATGTTTGATGTCATCAATGTAAAAGACTTGTTGTGCTTGGATAGTAAGATAAAAGGCTCGTCGACATACCAAAAGTGTGATGTATTGATCGATTTATATCCTAAATCCACATGTGTCCTATTACTTTTGTTGTTATCTGTGTCAAACCATCTACACTTCAACAAGAAAATGCATCTTTTGTTCGCATATTGGAAATCTAATACTTTGTCTACAACACCGTAGAAATTGTTATCCATACTTGTGTTCTCACTGATCTCCCCGGCCACTAGGACTCCACTATTTTGTGTAGCTCGACAATTATCACGCTCTACAGTGTGAAACCGTACCCCATTAACAATGCATCCACTGTAAGAACGCACCTTAGACGAAGGTCCCATTGCAAGTGAAAAGAAATCATCGGAGATATCTTCTCTCGCGCCGTTGTAGAACCTGATAATTAATTATACATTAAAAATGAATACGAAAAATGAATCATCCCTCAACTGTTGCCTACAAAATGACTATGTATACCTGAGATTTGAACCAATCGGAAAATTTGCATTGATGTTTTATATATAAGTCAGAGGTGCTTTGAGCTTCATGACGAATTAACCTCAAATGTTGCCTACAAAATTGATCATTTAAATGTTATAACAAAGGAGATACCCTAGAATTTAGAAAAAGAAAAAGTTTGAAATGTACTTGTGATAGTCTGTTATTTCTTTACAATTGTTGAGAATATACCAATGTGCAATACGCTTTTCCTCCGCTGATAGCGTCCGTAAAGTTGACGCCTCTAATGGTCGTACCCTCTACCTAAATAATTCGAATTCACCAAATATCTTGTGATCGAGAATGTTATCATCATTTCGTTCATCTCTATTGAATCTCGTTTCAATCCCACTTAGATATCGCGAGCAGAAGTTCCATGATTGATTCATTGCATATGCTTCCGCTATAGACCCCTCGGGATGTGCTTTGTTCTGTACAAATTGTTTTAATGTTCGTAAACTTCTTTCAATAGGATACATCCAACTGTAACTAACTGGACCCACCACTTTGGTTTCATATGGTAGATGAACTGCAAGGTGTACCATTACATCAAAAAAGGCAGGTGGGAATACTCTCTCCAATTTACAAAGAATGACTATGATGTCTGCTTATAGTCTGTTCAAATCACTTACACATATTCTCATTTGCACATAAGTCGCGAAAGAATGTACAAACTCACAAAAAGTTGTGGATACGTCTTTGGTAGGTTATGCTCGAATACCAATAGGGAGTAGTCTAGAAGCAAACACATGACAAGTCTTGTTGTTTTCAGCCCCGATATTTTTCCATCTTTGTCATTGACAGCCATCGCTGATATTTAGATACGAATCCATCAGGAATTTCACTGATTTCAAATACTTATAAAACGACATACTTCACCACTTTGTTAATGTGATGCGCGTGTGAGTTTTTACAAAATCTGTTATCGACTGTACAAGTGTAGGTCCTTTTCTTATCTTCAAATCTTGTAACTCTAATCGAGCGTTTCGTTCTATCCCTTGCCTTTCCTTCAATATTTAACAATGGCCACCAAATGTCCGCATATGTTTTCTCAATATGCATTACATTCCAATTTTGTGTAACAATTAGTCTGAACCAATATGGAAGTATGGAAAAAAAAATACTTTTTTTAGGTCCATTTATGAATTCGCTTTCTTTTTTATCTTGCTTCGATGGATGTTTGCTAAGCAAAAATAGTTTAGCGTATCTTATTTGTTTAATATCTCTCTCCATCATTACGACCTGGTGGAGGTCTACTTCAACTTTTCCCCATCATGTTTTCTACCTTCGAGCCAACTATGATTCTCTGGAAGATACGTCGATGTCTCATAAAGCTATTTCTCTTCTTATCCGAAAGGGATGAAGTTATCTTCTTTGCATATTGGACATGCTTGTTTGATAACCTTTGTACTCCACCCAGATTAAGTCACCGTAACGTGAGGGAAGTCATAATCGGCCATAATAAGGTACATATAGTTGAAAAAACTCACCAACAACAGAACATAAAGTTCGTTACACCCAATTGTCCACAAACTTCTTTCAACTATTCATCAACGGTTAACAAGTAAACGTCCAATTTCCTTATCCAGGAGATTTTGGACCAGTTATGAGCAAAGACAATGAAGAATTTGTTCCTCATGCATTTCCAAAGGGCAATTATAAGAAATTATCAACCGCAGGCCACATACTATAAGAAGTGTTCATATTTCCAACGGATTGAAGCCATCTGAGCTAATTCCCAAACGAACATTTCCGAGGATTAAAGCGAAATGACGGAATTCTAACGAAATCAAAATTGTTTTCACCCCTCTGCATTAGCTGGGATGTCGCAAATACATTCCTCCGTTTCAACTCGCTTATCTTTTATGCACTCATGGTCAGAAGCGCCTTCTTTTGATGCAAACAATCGTTTTAATCTCGGTATCAATGGAAAATGACGCAATACCTTATGTGGTATTTTTTTACCCTTGCCATCATTAACTTTGTACGGAGACTCACCACAAACAGGGCATTGTTGCAAATCTGCAAACTCTTTCCAATACAATACACAATCATATTTGCATGCATGAATAGACTCATAACCTAGGCTTAAATCATGCAATTTTCGCTTGGTTTCATAAAAGGAAATAGGTATAGAGGTGTCAGCTGGAAATGCTGCTTTTAACAATTCCAGCAATATGTCAAACGATTTGTTACTTCAGTCGTTCAGAACTTTGATATGTAACAACTTCACTAAAAAGTTTAAGGACGAAAATTGTGAATACCCAGGGTATAATTCATTACGTGCTTCGGTCATTAAATCCTCGAATAAGTTCGTGGTATCTCTTTCTTGACCATTAAAGAACATTTCATTATTCTCAATCCTTTCTTCATTTGCATTTTCTTTTTCAATTGGAACTTGTAAATCGTTTATAAGATTCAACATCTCATTTTTTTCGACGACATTACTCTCTATATTATCTACTTCAACATCCTGTATTGATGACTTGTATGACTTCTAGATAAGTTTACTGGCTCTCTATGATATACCCATTCACAATATGAGGGAGATATTCCATATATTAATAGAAGTCGTTCCACAATATCTATCTTTTCCCAAATTGAATTCATACAATTCTTGCATGGACATCTTATTCGTTCGGAATCATTAACATGAAATCTTGCCATATCTAATAACTGTGATACTCCTTCTCTATACTCCACTGATAACTTATTCCTTAGTTTAATTCATTCTTTATCATCCTTAAAAATAAATATTTTTTGACCAACTTGTAATCCAAAACAATAATCTGGATTAGGAGACAAAGTACAAAGTATTATTAAGCATTGGGTTCCATAATTTTCATTTCTTAAGGCAAAATAAACACATAGGTCCCTAGACCGCTTAAATTGTCTTAACAACTTTCAAATGTTTTATTTAGTACGTCTCCAAGCTTTCAATTTTGTGTCTAATATAGGCCTTTCATCTATTCAACATCTTCTAAAATTTATAAGCCTATTGGACACAAAATTTAAAGTTCAATTTTCTATTAGACACAAAATTTAGTTTTATGTCTACTAGATTCTTTAAACTTTTTTAAAATATTAAATGTGTTAAGTACCAAATTGGATGTTTAAAGATTTATTTTATATTTTTTAGATTAATATAGGCCTTTTATTTATTCAACATCTTCGAACTGTTAAATCATGCATACTTAGGCTCCAAATAACCAACATCATATGACGTGTTCGTTTTAAAATTACTCTCAACAATTTCAGAGAATTGTAAAACAAATATATTCTCAAAATTGACGAGATATTAATGGGCATGATTTGTACAAAAAAAAAATTTAGATAAGATTTTAATGGGCATAATATTGATGGACATGATTTGTACAACAATTTCAAAAAATTAACAAAAGCGAATACAATATTTAACACATTTTAATGGACATTTCACATATGATTTAAATAAATATACAAGATAAAATAAAATGAGAAAATTACCGACAAGGAGACGACGGCGGCAGGCAGTTGATTGCAACAGTGGCGACAGCAAAACTTGATAGAAGAAAAGGGAGGAATGGAAGAAAAATTTTATGAGAAAAATGGAAAGTGTAAAAGGATGGAAGAAAATGGAGAAATGGAAGAAAAATTGGATGGGAAAATAGGGAGAGGGAGGAAGAATGGTGAAGAAAAAGGAGAGAAAGAGGAAAAAATTTGAAGAGAGAAGAGGAAGAAAATAGGGGCGGCGGCGGTGGTGGGGGAGGGGTTTGGGGTTAGGGTTTTTGAGAGGGAGAGGAAGAAAAAAATGGGGGAGTGGGGAAGAAGAAGGGGTTTGGTTTGGTTAAACCAAACCCCTCTCCCGACGCCGCCCGACGGGTGTCGGGAGATCCGTCGGGAATTCTCGGGAACTCTCGACGGTCAACACCCGGCGTGGAGAGTTTTCGGGAACTCTCGACGGTCAACACCCAGCGTGGGGAGTTTTCGGGAACTCTCGACGGTCAACACCCGGCATCGGGAGTTCCCCGGGGAACTCCCAACAGTCCTTTACTTCGTTGGGAGAGACCGTCTCTCCTAACGACCTAACTCCCGACGCTCTATTTAGGCGTCGGGAGAACTCCTTTTTCTTGTAGTGTACCTTGCACAACATAGATGTTCAACCTTTAGGCAAAACACCAACTGGAAATAGTACTCTCAATGTAGTAATCAACTGACAGTAAACTTTGTACAAAAACAACCTTTCTTTAGACCGACTATTTTTCACATGAGCAATCTTTATAATTGTCACATACTTATTACCACATGCATACCCACAATTTGGCCAAATAATTATCTTCTTTTGGGCCGATAATTATTGGCATAAATTCATGAATATGCACATCTTATATTTCATAATTAAATTAATCTAAATAACAGAAGCTACTTTGGTAATATATTATTTTGACTGGTTCATTCTAAAATATAAGACACAATAATATAATAATATTATTGTACAAAAATAATAGGAGAAGAACACCAAATAGTTTTTACCAAAGTTCACCTAGTAATTGCATACAATACAATTAAAGTAACATAAACATGTGAATATTACCAAATATCATTAATCAAGTTTAAATTTAAATTCACCAAAATATCAATCGAATTTAAATTTAAATTTACCACATTATCAATCAAATTTAAATTTAAACTACAACATAATTAATCAAAGTTAAACTTAAATTTACAATGTGATTAATCAAATTTAAACCTAACTTCATAATTTGATTGATTTAATTCCTAATTTATCAACTAATTCCTAATTAAAGAGGGATTACTGACCGAATTGATTAATTCTTGACATGCAAGATTTTCAGTTAATTAATACAAAAAAACCCCTTAATCGATTAAATTAATGGAATTGAACATTAACAATCAAATGGGCAAAAAATTCCTCCAATTCATGACCAAGTTTAGATGTGATTCAAGAAAGAAAGAAGAATTAAAGTTAAAGAAAAATAAGTTGCTGAACTTGAAGTGCGGCTACGAGGTTCCAGAATTCAAGAAACAAAATATTAGATACCACTAATGTCGGAAACCATGGAGGAAGAAAGAGGTTTATTTTATTATTAAAAAAATATTTAAATTTTTTAGCCATCCTCATCGAAACCAAAATTAAATCACAATACCAATGGAATCATGCTCTGATACCACTTGTTAGCATAAATATTTTAGATCTATATTGAATAGATATAACCCTTGGATATTCATTCTAAATTGTCAAGAATAACGTACTAGATTCCATTGCAAAATTGACGATGTTCGATTCGAGAATCGATGTCATTGATTCGATTTTAAACCGAAACAAAAGAAAATTTATAAATACTGAACTAATCCTATCACTACAATGACGTAGCAACACTGGTAAGTCCGAGTCAATCCGCAAGGAAGCGTGATTTGTTTCATTAAGTTAATTTCCTAGAACGGTGAATGGGGAGTTTTGGGGTGAAAAAGATAAATGCGTGAAATTAGTTTAAAGGGGTAAATGTAATATAGAATAGGAGTCTATCGAATTTCTAGAGCAAGGGAGAGTTTCCTATGCAATTTCTTTCATTAGGCATCAATTAATTACACTGAATCTATCAACCCCTCAACCTATTAGGGAATCTAATAACCCAATTAACCAAATTCGATATTAAACCAAATTAGCCCTAATTCAATTTACAACTCTTCCTTCTTAGTGACATACAGGTTAAAATTGAATTGCATTACGAAAGTGTTCAACTGTCGAGATATACTACAAGCTAGAAAAGTCATATCTTATAGCATAATTTATCTGGAAAAGATTATATTAGGGCATACATGCATTTGGTCAGAAAAAGTCTAGACTTTAAACATGCGATCCTAATATGCGCAACTAAATCAATCAATATAGGCTATGATAATTTTGCAAACAATAATTTCAATAAACTAATTTGTCATATCGATTTATAAAAATTCCATTAAGATTCAATCAAATCATCCCAAAGAGTTCACAACAATTCAGTTAAATTAACTAGAAATCCTTCAAGAAATTAAAGACAATGCTCTTTGTCAAAGGAAATTAGATAGAAGTTACCTCTTAATTCATAGATAAATTTGAGATACACATCTGATCCGTCAATTACAACCCAAAACAAAAAGAAAAACTAACCTAAAGACACTAAATTCTAAAAGGAAAGGAAGAAGAATGAAGGTTAACTTCGGCCTTCATCAGTTCAACTCCCAAAAAATTGCATATTTTGACCTAAACACGAAGGGATGTATTTATAGAAATCTTCGCAGCGTTGTAACGCTAGACAGAAAAGCCATAAGCATCAGGGAAAATGTTGCAGCGCTGGCGTTACTGCCAACTCAGAGCATTGCAACGCTCCCTTGAACACCAGGCTACTACCTTTCAGTGTCAGGCGAGCATCGGGGCTTCGTATAAGGTGAGTGTTGTGACGCTAAAGCAGGGGCATTTTGGTCTTTTTTTACTCCTTCGAAATCCGGATGTTCAAATCTACTCCAAATTGCTCAAAATTAACCCTAATCAGCTTCAAATCGCCAATTCTACCTCTTGGTTGCTCGATACCTACAAAATAGGGAAATAAGCACGTAAAATCCGTTAACGAGCCCGAATTAAGCTAGGAATAATAGCTCTTTTTGAGAGCTATCAGACGACAATTATAAGACGGCCACTGTCTTCTTCAACCAAATTTCGAATGCCCTAAGTGGGATCTTTATCTATATTAGATTCGAGAAAGATTGAGTGTTTATTATTTTAGTATATCGGGAACCATAACCTTAAGGTCTCTTTATATACTAGTTCAATTAGGGTTTCATTAAACCCTAACTAACTAGAAATGCTAACCATTAAGTTCATATTAAAAAAAATCTTATAAATAAACATCTATAAAAATTGGTAAATCTCAAAATTGTCAAATCTTAATTTTCAAAAACTCAAATCTTTTCAAACAACAATTGAGGCTCCAAATTTTTGTTCAGGCTCAAGATTTTTGTTGGAAAATACAGAAATTCATTTTTGTTGATGAAGAGAGAAAAACTATCTATTTTTTTTTTTAGAAAAAAACATTCTTTAAAAATTGTTTTTACAGTACTAATGAGCATCGATAACAAAATTAAGGGAGTGTGTTCAAATGTATTTATTTATTTATTTTTCATGTTCCATGGAGTTGTTCTCTATTACAATATACATAAGCGGGGCAAGACCAGAGATGCCATTTCCCATCCCATCTGCACTCTCAATTTCATTCCCCATCCCCATGAAATTTTTCAAGGGGATCGGGGCGGGGATTCCCCGCAAGGAATTCGTGGGGATCGGGTTCTCGTGGAAAATCTTTTCCTGTTATTATTTTTTTTTGTAAAAAATCAATTAATTTAAATTACTAATGTGAGCAAATTTTAATTAAATAATTAACTTTATCACTAAATTATTTATGATTTAGTTTTACCTGAAAATTAAAATTTAAAGACAAATTACTCAAATTTTGGCCTGAAAAACTAATTATATTTTTTTGTAGAAAGAAATAAATATAAATCAAATTATTCACATATATAATCTAAATTTAAATATTCAATTTAAACATATTCATTATCTTTCCCAATAAATAATAAAATTTGAAATTTAAATATAATATTTATATAATAATAATAA
>NC_052350.1:1133180-1145795 GCF_009727055.1 Benincasa hispida | reverse complement strand
AACATAACATTAGATAACTATATTAAATAAATATGTAGAAGCTAATCAGGGCGGGGAAGGGACGTGAATACATTCCCCATCCCCGTCCTCGTCCTCGTTTAGCTCATGGGAAATTCTTTTTCCCATTTTCGGCCTAATGGGGAATCCCCGCGGTGCCCTGTCCTCGTGGGAAAATTAGACAACTCTATATATATATTATTGCATAAAAAATATGTATTAAAGGGGCATTTGGTTTAAGGATTATCTTAAGACTACAATAATCATCTCTACAGTAAATATTATTTTAAAACTCCCAATTAGCTACGGTTAACACTATTTCAAAAATCTTATTTGCTACAGTATTTACTATTTGCCGTAGTTTTTACTATTTTACATCCATCAATTTTTTTATTCTTTGCAACCGTGTTTATTATTTCCTATTCAAACTAAATAGTTTACACCTCAAACACATCTATTATAACCCAAACTAAAATAATCTACACCCCAAACACAAACTATTATCATCCAACTATAATAACCTAGGACTTTAATGTAAACCCCGAACCCTACTTTCCTTACCTAAGTATGTTAACTATGTGATTACAATGTTAAGTAGGTTTACTTATGAAGAATGTTACATTGTAGGGAAAATTTGAAGAATGAAGGAAAAGAATAAGGGAAAATTTGAAGTGTTGTGTTGAAACGCCTTGGGGTAGGCTTGTGAATTTAGCCGATAGTGTTTTTGGTAAGCCAAATTATAAATTTTTATGAGATATATTGAGTTTGGGATTTATGTTGAACAATGGTAGAAGAATACTATTAAGCATAATATGATTATTATTATTTTGTTACTAAAGGCTGAATAGAAGTATGGAATTAAATAATTTTGTGATTATTTGAAAAAAGAAAAGAAAAGAAAAGAGAAAAAGATGCAAGTCGGTGGGAAGGTTTAAGTGGGATGAGGGATCACTCTTTCCTCATTTTTACTGCCGGCATACCTCCTCCTCCAAACCGAAACAAGTGAGGGTACTTCAGCTAGACATCGAATTGGAGAAGAATAAGAAAGTTTAGGGTTGAGTGGGGTAGAATTTGAAGGAAAACATGGGGAAATTCGAAGAAGAATTGAAGCTGGTCTAGAATTCGAGTAATCTGGACAAGGTATGATGTTCAAAGGATAACAAGCTGTAGAAACCGAGTTTGGAGCTGAATATTTGAGGTGAAATTCGAAGAAGAATTTAAGTTGGTCTGGAATTCGAGTAATCTAGACAGGATATGATGTTCGAAAGATAACAGGCTGTAGAGATTGAGTTTGGAGCTAAAATTTTAAGGTAAGATAACTAACTTAATTATAAACAAGTTTCTAGAAGGAAGTTTCTTGAAATGAGTTCTTGATTTCGAGTTATAAATTTTTGAAGTTGAAATAGGAATTTGTGCATAAGCAGACAGCTGGTTGGGAAGATCAAGTAAGTAGCTCATCCAAGGGAGCGAGAGCGAGATAAGGATGATGTAAATCTCGCTGGTCACTCAAATCTTGTTTATTTTCTGCCTAGTCTCGCTAGAATTTATGCTAAGTCTCGCTAATAATGGTAAGTCTCGCTAATAATGGTAAGTCTCACTAAGAATGAAACATCTCGCTGATTTTCATGCTAAGTCTCGCTCATAAGATGATCTCGCTAGTGATGATATCGTTGGTGAAGATCTCGTTAGTGATGATTTCGCTAGTGACGATCTCGCTAGTGATGATCCCGCTAGTAAGCAAACTATTTGAAGCATCTTTATGAGAATTCTAAGAAATCTAACAAAGAATTATGTTGCTTCAGGCCAAGAGAAGCTAGGAAAAACCTATAAACCGTTAAGAGCCCAGACGAGTAGTGAGTGACTAAAATAAACTTAATGTTTTCAATGTTTTGTGCATAAAAGACCATGCGATTTCAATGATGTTTGATGATAAGTTTGTACGTTTTCAAGCAACTAAGTTTTATGAATTGCATAGCATTTCTTCTCCAGCATGTGTATGTTTTATCGCATGCCAAGGTTATATGTTATAAAAGCTAAGTATCTATGATGAAGCATGCGTTTTTAAGATAAAAGCTATGTTTCTACAAATGTATTGCTAAGGGCTATGATTGAATGTTTCTTAATGTATATGTTTTTTCTTTAGTATGATATGTTTAGTAAGTCAGATATTGAAGGTATAGAAGATATCCAAAAAGTACCTAATGTGTTGACGGTACTTAGAAACTCCACGTGCAAATAGGTATTTTTGAATAAGAGGCCAAAGTATGGGTCTCCTAGGCCATATACCATCAACCTGAGGCCGAAGTATGGGTCTCTTGGCCGGATACAGACGTTGGGAGCTAGAGCGATGTATGCTCGTTCTCAACTAAGGTTTAATAATGTTTATTGATGTTTAATGAGTTTTCTTCTCAAAAGCTTGATGTTATGGCTATGTTCATATTTTAAAGGAAGTTGCTTGAAATGTTTTCCAGTATGTTTACGTGTTTTATATTAATGAAAAGCATGGTATGTCCTGATTTCTAGTAGTCACTCACTTTGCGAATAGCTCACGGTTTTCAAATGTTTTTTTTTTCTTTCCCCAGGTAGCGGTCAGATTTCTCGAGATTAATCTTGCTGCTGCTTTCCATACAAGACTCAGTTAGTTGAAGAGAAACTAGGTTAACTATTGTATATATATACACTTGTTGTGAGAAGTGTCAGGGACATGTTAGTGAGGAATGTTAGGGACTTGTTAATATCATTTTGAGCCCAGCTGTAAATATTTTATCTGTAGATATTATGTTATGGTTTGTTAAGCATGTGATTGTATGGAAGTTAATGCTGAGCCTTCCTGATGAAGGAACTCTTATACAAGAGTCATCCATGAGCGGGATCTTTTCGATTTCATTGTGACAGAATTACCACACATGCATTATAACATACAAATATGCATTGTAACACTAATTACTAGCATACTTTAACAAATAAAATACATAAAGACCGAGTAAACGTACCAGTTGAAAACAATCTTCAATCAAACTCAGTCCAACGGAAGCAAACTCCTCTACACTTTTTATCATTCAGTAAACAGTCGTCTAACAGCACCACGGTCGTCTACACGATCGACAGTATACGAACCAATTACAACTGGGGACGACACCACCACTCGAAGCCCTTGATATTCTCGGAGTGAGAATCCAAAGGGTGGACTTTGATGGAACTGGTAGAGGGAGGAGGAAAATACGATCGTGTTGAACAAACAAGCAAGTGGGAGATAGTAGAAGACTATTGTATAGTCAGGTGCTTGTCGTTTAGGAAAAGGTATACAATCGTGTAGGTTTAGCTAAGCGATCCTCTATCAAATGTTAAGCGATCGTTTAGGTCTGCTTGACGCGCTAAGCGATCGTGTAGAAAAGGTAAGCGATTGTTTAGAAATTGCAGGTGATCGTTTAGTGCGCGGGTGTGCGATCGTTTAGGAAGATGGGCACCATCATATAGGCTCTCAATGCTATGCAATCATATACTTTCACACCGTGAGCGAATTTTCAGATATCTTACAAAATGAAAACAATTTTCATTTTATTCTTCAGTTACAAGAACTAAATTCAAACTTCCCACTATTGCACAATTTCGGAGAATTACTCGGCCAATTATTTCATAACTGCCTAATTAATTAAATAATGAATATAATCATATTATATTCTTAACCTATAGTTTGATATCATATATCTACTATAGTATTTTCTCCTCTACTTGATATAAATCATATTTATATCAAATTTCTTCCAAAATAATGTATCTTATACATTTAGTCAATTATATCATATATAATTAACCAGTTCAATTATATAATATATAATCGAACTCCCTCTTATCAATTTGAACATTTCAAACTGACCCAAAAACTTATTCTCAACTTTATCCAAGCTACCACCCTTATGGACCTATGCCTCGAAACTCCAATGGTATGTGAATAACTGACTAAACTTTTTAGCCACGAGATCCACCATCCGTTAACTGTCAGACATTCCACTAAAGACCAACAGCTGAACTCTTCTTACCACATATATATTTTTGTGTCCATCGGATATAACCAATCATGAGTATGATGACCCTTCATAAATGCTCGTAAGTACAACTGAGCCAAATTACTATTTTTCCCTGTAGTTACATTTCACTCCTTAAGAACCACTGATCCCTCTAATGAACAATACAACATAGTCCAACTATGTGTGAACACCTCTCGGGCCAAGAGAAGGCGTGTGACACCACATCGTTCAAGCCTTGGAATCAGCCTTTAAGGAAGCTATCTATCTACTTGCCCCTGCATCGGGGAAGGAGCGAATTCCATCTTATGTAGCGAGTTCCCAGCTCCCAAATCAGACGAATCCTCAAAGTGGTAGGTTTGAGTCGGCGACCTGGCCACTTGCACCCATGCAAATCAAAGAACCACCCTCAATGGCAGGAGTTCTCAACTCACTCAGGATTGAGGTCATGTTACCTATGGTCATTCTAGTGAAGTGAAGTCTCTGTCATGAACGGTGTTATATAATGAGACGTTAACACTTCGTGGTCAGGTCTTATACAAACTCTTTGTATAGGACGCTCCCGCTCGCATGTCCCTTACATGAATGATCAGGATTAGATCATCTGTGACAAGTCACAACACTTGTGACCATTCCACAAAGTGGGTCGCATCCATAGCGTTACCAG
Organism: Benincasa hispida; assembly: GCF_009727055.1. Taxonomy (NCBI): domain Eukaryota; kingdom Viridiplantae; phylum Streptophyta; class Magnoliopsida; order Cucurbitales; family Cucurbitaceae; genus Benincasa; species Benincasa hispida. The sequence goes on along the minus strand of NC_052350.1, from coordinate 1,141,106 downwards.
GATAAGGTTTCCCTCCTATATTCATATACTACAGACCATTTTGGTTATCACTTAAGACATGATCCACTTGTATGTTACCACATACATGTTTAAGTTACATCTAGATAACCAGGGATTTTAGGTTTATTGGTTTGTGGTAAAGCAAATAAAATATTCAACTGAGCAAAATCAAGAAGTGGAGTAAAATATCATATATTATACATCACAAGCGTTTGTACAAACTGTTTACAAACTACAGGACACGAGACTTTAAGGCATCAACCCCAACACTTGATGTGGGCTAATTGTATAAGTTAATATGTTTATCAAGTTGGTACTAAAGATGTTAAGTAAGTAAGTAAAGGGAGTAAGTGATGGCGATAAGGCTAGTAACTACTACCGTCACATCTTCTTCTAAGTTTAGGGGGCGTGACATTTAATAACTAACTCCTTATCTCAAACGCCCCCTAGCAGATTTAAGTTTATTCAATATTTTACTTTTTTGCAATTAACATTATTTTTTGAAGTTATTTTGGAGGTTTTTTTTCTTTATTTTATTAGAAACTCAAGCCCGTTAAGAGAGAATGGTGATTAAAGATTTTTGTTCTTCAAAAAGAAAATGTTAAACTCTATCAATACGATTAGGAGTGTTCAAAAAACCCGATGACCCAAAAAAATCGATCAACCCAACCCAACCCGTGCGGTTTGGGTTGGGTTGGGTTCAAATAAATGAAAATTTTATGGGTTGGGTTGGTTCATGGGTTCATCTGATATAACTCAAACCAATCCGAACCAACCCGAATTTATTATTAACTTTAAAATATATTTCTTTATTATTTATAACCCAATTATTTATACATATATTGATTTTAATTTTATTTAATTCCAATATTTTTTCAATAATTTATTCTTCGACAACTTTAAAAGTAGTTTCTTTTCACTTTAGAAATTTTCACTATATAAATTGAAATTGAGTTGTTAATCTTAATTCAATATATGAGAATAATTAAATTAGATTTTTACATATTTACATTTTGCTTCTTTTTAGAACAAAGTTTTAAGTAAATGACCCAATTAACCCGAACCAACCCAGCCTAAATATTTCATGGTTGGGTTGGGTTGGGTTCATTTTTTAATAAGGTTATTTGGGTTGAGGAAATTCAAAACGGGTTGGATCTAAAAAAATATTTCAACCCAACCCAAGACAACCCATGAACACCTCTAAATACGATGATTTGGAAATTTAGAAATTTAGAAATTCATTTAATGAAGAGGTAAACTATATATATTTCTTTTCTTTTCTTTTTTTTTAATTTTTCTTTAAGAAATGCATTTACAGAATTAAATTGGTATCAAATACCAAAAAAAGAAAAAAAAAAGTGTGTTCAAAATATTTATTTTTCTATGTTTCATGGAGTAAGAAAAGTAATTGAAATACCATACTGGCCCATTTGGTTCATGGGAATAAGAGATGAGAATGGAAAATGATATTCTATCATCATGTTTGATACAAATTTTTAATATTATGAATGAGAATATCTTATTCCAACGCATTTTATATTACAGTTTTTCGTAACCACTCAAATACATGGGTTTCCTCCATTTCCAATTGTTTTCCTCTCTCTTACTTTTTATCTATTCATATTATTTGTTCTTTTTCTTTGTTAATAGTGGTTAATATATTTAAATTTTATAAATATATTTAAATTAAATTTATAATTGACATATATAATTAAGGAAAATTATTGCAAATGGTAAAACTGTTGAAAATATTTACAAGATATTACAAAATTTTAGAACTATCAATAATAGACGTTGATAGATACTGATAGAAATCTATTGATATCTATCAATGTCACTGATAGACACTGATAGTAGTTCTAAAATTTTGCTATACTTTGTAAATATTTTAATTTATTTTTTTATATTTAAAAACAACCCTATAATTAACTTTATAAATAATAAAGCTAATATAATAATTTATTCTATTATTATGAATTAATATGAAAAGTCATAATCTTTTTTAAAAAAATATGAATAAACATAATTATATTTGCTTAAATCTCTTTTTATCGGTAATATATATTAACATCATAAATTATTTATTAAAATTATTGATTAGTATTTAAAAAAATATTAGTTAATTAATTAATAATAAAATAAGTTAATTTTTTCAATTAAACAATCTTGTACACTTGTACTAGTTTTAATCTATAATCATAATTAATCTATATATATATTTATGCTAAATAAGTCTATATATATATATATATATCAACTTTGAAGAGTTCACAGTCGTCAACATTTCATTATATTTGTACTGAAAAAGTCTTTTGGTAGTTTGGGGCATGTACATTCCATATTTCCAATTAGCAAGTTCATTCTACGAGCATCATTAACATACCATAATTCATTATATTAAATGAAACTGTTTCTATATAGGGTTGTGCAGCGAATAGAGGTTTGGTCAATGGAGACCGTTTAAACTTTTATGGGCATTCAATGTGATTTAGCTGCCTGCCATTTATGTGTTTGAGTTATGCATCTGCTTTATAAGCCCCTCTAATTTTGCAGGCCAACTTTTACTTTGTCCCTTTCTTTAATCTTCTTGGAGATGCAGATTGTATAATTTCAATTTTTCTTTTTTGTACAGTCTTCTAGATTTTATGTTCTTGATGCTCTCTCCAAGTGTTTGCATATGCTGCTGCAAGGTCTGAAAGACAGGTGATCATCATTTGTTTATCATATTTATGCAGGTGAAAGAATTGTTGAGATTAGATGGTTTGATTTAGTAATTTCAGTGTCACTTTCTGTCGCTCTTTTTTGTGTTTGTTAAGTAAAACGTTGGTGGTTTGTGTCTCCATGTCATGTAATCAACTATGAGATGATTGTTGTCTGATTGTTCCTTTTCTTTGCATGCAATCTCTTGCCTTTTAAGTGTTTGACAAATTTATGTACAGTTAGCAATCGGGAAACTTTAGAGAATAGATGAGCAACGAATTTTCTGATTTGGTAGTACACAATATGCGGAAAAGCCGAAGCATGGAGAAGAATAAATTGAAAGTCGAGGATATTGAGTCATTTAAGAGAAGTTGTTATAATGTTGTAGAAGAGAGTGATGATGAATCAGAAGCAAATGGAGATAGAATGAGTTGGTATTCGTCGAAGAGTTCGATCGAAGACGAGTTACCTGAGCTTGTTGTTTTCCTACAAGAAACCAACTATGAATTTGTAAAAGACATTTGCATTGATGAATCGGCAACTTCACGTGGAAAGTGGTTCGAGGAGAATTGCGACACAGAAAATGGCTATGTCCACCGTATGCTCAACCGTGATACATTAGAAAGCGATGATGAATCAACTGAAGAATCCGAGGATTTGGAGTCGTCAATTTCGAGTACTGAATCAACACAGACGCTTGATGAGAAACAAAAGGCTCATTCTGATGCACTAGATGAAATTCCTTCTGAAGTTCCCCCCCATAAGAAATCTGTGCCAAAATTATTTCTTGATAGAAAGGTGGGAGAAAATTTAGCTTAATTAGCATACATCTTGATATCGTTTTAAACATGGAGGATTGATTTGATTGTCTGCATACTTTGTAGGTTACAGGTAGAAAGGGAGCAGCAGGTTCTACAAACTCTATAGCAATATCATTGACTAAGATACTTGATGAAAACAAACACAAAGGCAAAGGAGTTACCAGAAGCAACATTGAACATGGCAGCATTCGCAACTCCGGTTTATCACAAAGCAGTAACTGGACGGCAGGTTGTGGTCGTTGTTGTGACTGTGGAAGCACATCCATGACTGAGGACTATACACAAGAAAATGAAAGGGGATTATACAGTAGCCATTGTGGCTTTGTTTATCAGAGAGAAGATGGTTCCTCTGCAGTTGATCCTACAAGGCCTTCATTGACATCTTATTTGGGCAGCGCATCACTTCGATCCAATGGCAGCACCAACAGCTCACATTCTTTTGCTTTTCCAATGTACTTTTGCTTCTCTTAACGTTATCTCGTTATACCTCAATTGATTGACAATTGAAACATAGAGCTTATTGTCTTGGCCTGTTCTTGTATTCACAGTTTACCAACAGAATGGAATGGAAGTCCAGAAAGAATGGTGAAAGCTGATCCCTTGCAAACACGAAGGCGGCAACTATGGAGGCTATGTTTTCCCTGCTGTAACTTCTGAGCAATCTTATTGCTCAACCTGTCACTGCTCTTGATTGTCGTTTTCACTCAGATTCCATATCATTTTGTATAAGATATGTAGAACTGCACTGAGCCCAAAAGTTTTTAGTTTATAGCATAAAACATTTAATGTTTTGAATACATTATTTACATTGTCTCACTTTTAGCCTCGAATATTAGCTTAGACTATAAATAGCAATCAAGAAAATAAGACATTTGGGAATTTTTAGGACTTGTCAAAAAAACCACTTAACTCAAAATTTGAGAAGGAAAGCTCCAGTGGGAGGATATGCCCAGCTCAACGTTTAAAATATTCGATGAAGGAAGTCAAGTTTCTTAGTAGTTTAAGCTTTAATCTATTATTAGAACATTTTTCAAGTATTATTGTAGCACATCATTCATTCCATTTAAAATTTAACACATAATCCAATGATATAAGGATTTTATCTGATGGATCTCATGTTAGATTTTGTGTCCTAAATCTTGTTGTAATTTGTAATTTTTTTAATATAAATGGTCTATTTAATAAAATAAGAAGTATTTTATTTAACATTTAGATTGCATTAACTTGATCAAATAAACTAAAATCTAAGGTTGTTTAATGTAGCTTGACCATACAAATAGATTAATAACCTAAAATGGTATATGGATAAGGTTGAGTACCTTATCTTGGTGACACTGCAAATACGGCGTTTTGTAACTGTTACATTAAAGAGTTTATACAAGACCACGGATCGCGAAATGATTGATTTCTATTTATAACACCATTAATTGAAGAGACTAACATTTCTATGATGACCATAAATGACTTGACCTTAATCCTGGGTGAGTGTAAACTCCTGTTTATGAGGGAAATTCCTTCATCTGTATGGGTGAGGATGGCCAATTGACTCAATAAGACTACCATTTTGAGACTTGTTTAAGTATGCAAGATAGAATTCACTCCTTCTCGTCGTTAGGGAAAAGGATGAATTGCTCCTTTAATAGTTGATTCTAGGTCTTGAACAATGAGGTCTCACCCTCTCATTGGCTCGGGAGGGTTAGTTTATAGTTAGACTATAAATTGTTTGTTCATTATAGGGATCGGTAGTACTTAAGGACTTAGATGTAACTACAGGGGTAAAACGAGAATTTGACCCAGCTGTAATTAAAAGCGATTTGTAAATGGTCGACTCATAGTTGATTGGTTATATGTGTGGACACATAAATATATCTATAATGGGAAGAATACAATTATCAATCTTTAATGAAGTGATCGGCAGTTAATGAATGTTGATTAATTTAATTAAAAATTTTAAAGAGTTTAATCAATTAATCTTGTATCATTGGAGCTTCTAATCTGTAGTTTCATAAGATTCTCTTGTTAGCTCATTAAGGATAAAACAAGGAATAAGCGTTTTTGAATAATTTAAATTGTTCAAATTATTTAAAGGAAATAAGGGTATTGGTTATATTAATATGGTTAATATAATGTATAATGTATAGTGATACATTATAGTATATAGTTAATTGTAAATGTGATTTATAATTAAAACTATATAGTACTTGAGAGGTAAATATTTGAATAAGATGGTTATAAGAGAGAATTGCATTTTCATTTGATTAAAATGTACATTATATGATCAATTAAATAAGAGTTAGTTAATTAATCATTTTAATTATATTATATTATATTAATATAATTAATCTTTTAACTCCTCATCACAGGGGATTATTCTAGCATGGATGGGGGTGTTATTGCAACTCCCCTTCTCCCTTTTCTTCATCTGTGTACTCAAAATACAGAAGCATGGTCAGTTCTAGTGGTGAAAAAAATCTATGTTTTTCCCTTCCCTCTCTCAAAACACTAAAGAAATCCCACCATTTCATTTCTTATTGGAGAATAACAAGGTCACTGTGTGGTAATGTTCATCGAGTTGCTTTTTGTCGTGTTCTTGAGTTCGAGAAGGTTTCTTGCTATTCGTGAGGAGAAGAAATCGTGATCTCAAGGAGAGGATTATATGTGAAGAGAAGTGTTCTACATGATGGTAAATTTTCTCTCCATTTTCCTCTCTCTAGAAAAGCACGCTTAGAGTTTAAATTGTTTATCCTGGAAAAATTATATATTTACTTATATGTATTTTGAATTTTACAACATCGAATGTTAATGACACGACGTTCACATATTTTTTACGAGGAATTCAATTCTTTTACTTCATATACCATTCTTAAAAGATAATGATGTGGTAGAATCGAAGAATGGAAATTTTTTGGTAGTACTAAATATTTCCTCTCTATTAGCAAGTTAACATTGTAATAAAGTAGTAGCTACCGAATTCAAATATTTTGCTGTTTCATATTAATATTCTACGTGTTAGACCTGTTATGATCGATGGTAGTATGGAGCCCACACATGAAGAGATAGTTAACGAGTAAATTGAAAACATTAAACTCATAGGTCGAAATATGATGCATATTCTAAATTATTGGATGAACTGAAAGAAAAGTGATCCTACTACAATTAATCTTCAGATATTCCCAAGTAAGCTACAGTTACTGAAGAAACTTTCTCCCACATTCTTAATCATCCCAATGGCTTCTGACTTTTGCACTGAAAATAATGATATAGTTGAAATGAGGTGAAGAAGAAGAGATCATGGTAATAGCAAAGATAAGATCCTCCTCAACCATAATCAGATTGCTGGAAGTTTCTAGAGCTCTACTGAGACAAATGGTTGAGTTGATAGATAGCTCAGTCCAATCCTAATCCAACTTGGGAGACTTCAACTCAATGGTGCCCACTTTTAGTGTATTAAGAGTCTTGAAACTGAGCATGTAATGATGCTCCATTGGACCAATATAATATGCAGTGGAAACCACTGTTGGCCACACACACACACACACAAAAAGAAGACCCATTAGCTTGGGAAAGTAAGTGCCAAATCTGTCTGTTTAGGTAATACTTTGTTTTCATTGTTAGCTCACACCATCCATGTCTACTATTACATCCCCCCCACCATTACCACCATGTTTTGGTGGCACAAGTTTTGCAGGTCAGAAGCGTGGATGAGCGGGGCGACGTAAGGACCACCATAAGCCACCACCATGTGCCGAGTCCCAATCGAAGAAGCGCATCGCGGTTGGAATCATGAATGTTCAATTCTTGTGTGAGGCCTTTTAGAAGCAAGATGAGGTAGACAATGAAAATGACCTTTCACAAGTCACGTCTCACTTGATCATGCATGCCAATTCCCAATCTCAGGACCATTGTAGCACACTACTTTGCAATCCAATCTCCATCCCCGCAACCAACAACAACCACAGAGAGATGTAAGTAAGAGTTCTCCAACATTAACATTTTACTCAATGCAGTTTTAACTCCATTTGCTAGCTCCCATATCGAAAAACGGCTCGATATTTGTCGATCGAGAGAGAAAAAGAGATTGAAACTGAAATAAGATGTTAATTAGGACTTAGGACCACACAAGGCATGTGATATTTGAGTTAGCTGAGACAAAAGGGGGGGTTTTGGTTAGCAATGTTAATCAAATAGCAAGTGACAGATGGGCCTTTGGGGGCAGAAGAAGGCAAGCCTTATCACACTTTTCATTATCAATTAAATGCAAAGCTTACATGTGAGCTGTGATGCTTCAATTCACAGCTCAAGGACCCATCTTTTTCATTTTTAATTTCTTTTTATTAACCCTTTTGTTTACCTCTTCTCCATTTTCCTTTTAATACTTAGATTGTCGTTGGTTATGATTACGATA